>NC_083594.1:5411698-5711698 GCF_027579695.1 Neoarius graeffei | reverse complement strand
AATCTGAAAAGTGTTCTCTTATGCAATATGCTGCTCAGACACATTGCAAACTTGTTTTTTTATTCTGTAACATTTAATTTTGTGCTGGAAAAAAAAATAAGAACGTTTGGAACTCTAAAATTGTTTGTACTGTTTTAACTCGATAATGTAAAAGTCATAAAATAGAAATCTATAACAAAGATTGCATGAAAAAAACCAGGAGGCTAAGACTTTTGCACAGTACAGTATTTGAAATCCATATCTTGGTAATTAAAAAGTTAATTCATAAAAAAAAGAAACTTAAGTGAAAGATAAGTAAAGCGAAAGTCGTGAGCAGTGTGGACGTGAAGCAGCAAGTCGAAGGCGAGGGCGAGATTCACACCACATGCAGTGTGCACACACCCCAAGGCGTATGAACCAGTGTGTGAAATTATTGCTCCTTCACAGGCTGAGAAAAATAACTTACCACATGAACAAGAAGTCATTTTGAAGAAACGAATCACGTCAGCAAGCAGCAGTGAATTTTTCAGCATAAACAATTACATCACATTAAAATAAATAAATAAATAAAAAATGCCTGGACGTGGGCTAAAGAATATTATGGAAATAAACTTCACAAAAATACTGCTTATGATCCATGATGAAGAGAAAGGTGTTGAATTTCTAGCTGAAAAAAAATTATGAGTTGGTATCGTGTTTTCAGTGTTGAATATTGTGAACTTGCACAAACTATTTTGAAATACTTTTAGTTAATAATTAAAAAACATCTCATTATTAATTTGCACTAGCAATGGTAGCACAAATTGTTACTCTCACTCAGGATCTTTCTACTTTATTATTATTATCTTAATATTGGGGCGGCACGGTGGTGTAGTGGTTAGCGCTGTTGCCTCACAGCAAGAAGGTCCGGGTTTGAGCCCCGTGGCCGGCGAGGGCCTTTCTGTGTGGAGTTTGCATGTTCTCCCCATGTCTGCGTGGGTTTCCTCCGGGTGCTCCGGTTTCCCCCACAGTCCAAAGACATGCAGGTTAGGTTAACTGGTGACTCTAAATTGACCGTAGGTGTGAATGTGAGTGTGAATGGTTGTCTGTGTCTATGTGTCAGCCCTGTGATGACCTGGCGACTTGTCCAGGGTGTACCCCGCCTTTCGCCCGTAGTCAGCTGGGATAGGCTCCAGCTTGCCTGCGACCCTGTAGAAGGATAAAGCGGCTAGAGATAATGAGAATGAGAGAATTAAAAAACATCTCATTATTAATTTGCACTAGCAATGGTAGCACAAATTGTTACTCTCACTCAGGATCTTTCTACTTTATTATTATTATCTTAATATTGGGGCGGCACGGTGGTGTAGTGGTTAGCGCTGTTGCCTCACAGCAAGAAGGTCTGGGTTCGAGCTCCATGGCCGGCGAGGGCCTTTCTGTGCGGAGTTTGCATGTTGCCCGCGTGGGTTTCCTCCGGGTGCTCCGGTTTCCCCCACAGTCCAAAGACATGCAGGTTAGGGTTAGGCGAGGGGCATAATGGACTGTAAGAAGGGAGAAAGAAAAGGGGGGAAAGAAGAGAAAAATAGGAAAAAAATATATTTTTTGGGGTCTGAGACATTGGAATGATTTCAGTCTTTTTAAACCTTGACATTTTCAACTTCTTCCTCTAAAAACATTCGTGCAAAAGTTACTTACATTGTTAAAATCTTGGCTCTAATCTTCAATAACAATAAAAACAGTCAAGTCAATGTAAATAAATGAGTTTTTTTATTTCAATACAGTGCCATTATAACCTTATAAACAATATGTCTAAAAGTCGGCTATGTTCATCTCATCTCATCTCATTATCTCTAGCCGCTTTATCCTGTTCTACAGGGTCGCAGGCAAGCTGGAGCCTATCCCAGCTGACTACGGGCGAAAGGCGGGGTACACCCTGGACAAGTCGCCAGGTCATCACAGGGCTGACACATAGACACAGACAACCATTCACACTCACATTCACACCTACGGTCAATTTAGAGTCACCAGTTAACCTAACCTGCATGTCTTTGGACTGTGGGGGAAACCGGAGCACCCGGAGGAAACCCACGCGGACACGGGGAGAACATGCAAACTCCGCACAGAAAGGGCCTCGCCGTCCACGGGGCTCAAACCCAGGACCTTCTTGCTGTGAGGCGACAGCGCTAACCACTACACCACCGTGCCGCCCCCGGCTATGTTTACTTTGTGAAAAATAAAAGTAGGACACTTGAATCTGCACCTTGCAAACCAGCCATTCAGATATTTTATTTACTACAGTGGTGCTTGAAAGTTTGTGAACCCTTTAGAATTTTCTATATTTCTGCATAAATATGACCTAAAACATCATCAGATTTTCACACAAGTCCTAAAAGTAGATAAAGAGAACCCAGTTAAACAAATGAGACAAAAATATTATACTTGGTCATTTATTTATTGAGGAAAATGATCCAGTGTTGCATATCTGTGAGTGGCAAAAGTATGTGAACCTTTGCTTTCAGTATCTGGTGTGACCCCCTTGTGCAGCAATAACTGCAACTAAACGTTTGCGGTAACTGTTGATCAGTCCTGCACACCGGCTTGGAGGAATTTTAGCCCATTCCTCCGTACAGAACAGCTTCAACTCTGGGATGTTGGTGGGTTTCCTCACATGAACTGCTCGCTTCAGGTCCTTCCACAACATTTCCATTGGATTAAGGTCAGGACTTTGACTTGGCCGTTCCAAAACATTCACTTTATTCTTCTTTAACCATTCTTTGGTAGAATGACTTGTTTGCTTAGGGTCGTTGTCTTGCTGCATGACCCACCTTCTCTTCAGATTCAGTTCATGGACAGATGTCCTGACATTTTCCTTTAGAATTCACTGGTATAATTCAGAACTCATTGTTCCATCAGTGATGGCAAGCCATCCTGGCCCAGCTGCAGCAGAACAGGCCCAAACCATGATACTACCACCACCATGTTTCACAGAAGGGATAAGGTTCTTATGCTGGAATGCAGTGTTTTCCTTTCTCCAAACATAACGCTTCTCATTTAAACCAAAAAGTTCTATTTTGGTCTCATCCGTCCACAAAACATTTTTCCAGTAGCCTTCTGGATTGTCCACGTGATCTTTAGCAAACTGCAGATGAGCAGCAATGTTCTTTTTGGAGAGCAGCGGCTTTCTCCTTGCAACCCTGCCATGCACACCATTGTTGTTCAGTGTTCTCCTGATGGTGGACTCATGAACATTAACATTAGCCAATGTGAGAGAGGCCTTCAGCTGCTTAGAAGTTACCCTGGGGTCCTTTGTGACCTCGCCGACTATTACACGCCTCGATCTTTGTTGGTTGACCACTCCTGGGGAGAGTAGCATGGTCTTGAATTTCCTCCATTTGTACACAATCTGTCTGACTGTGGATTGGTGGAGTCCAAACTCTTTAGAGATGGTTTTGTAACCTTTTCCAGCCTGATGAGCATCAGCAACGCTTTTTCTGAGGTCGTCAGAAATCTCCTTTGTTCGTGCCATGATACACTTCCACAAACATGTGTTGTGAAGATCAGACTTTGATAGATCCCTGTTCTTTAAATAAAACAGGGTGCCCACTCACACCTGATTGTCATCCCATTGATTGAAAACACCTGACTCTAATTTCACCTTCAAATTAACTGCTAATCCTAGAGGTTCACATACTTTTGCCACTCACAGATATGTAATATTGGATCATTTTCCTCAATAAATAAATGGCCAAGTATAATATTTTTGTCTTATTTGTTGAACTGGGTTCTCTTTATCTACTTTTAGGACTTGTGTGAAAATCTGATGATGTTTTAGATCATATTTATGCAGAAATATAGAAAATTCTAAAGGGTTCACAAACTTTCAAGCACCACTGTATTTGTAAGAGCTTGACAACAACATTGGTGTGTGATCTTGTAGGTGTTTCTGTAGCAACTTTAAATGGCCTATCCAGTGAAATAATGGGCATGTTCTCATCTAGAACTCAAACAGAAAGAGCCATCTTCCATGCACTGGCACATTACATCATCACAGCTGAGGGGTGTGTTTGGAGAACATTGCTGCCTTCCTTTTAAAGATTTTATTAATCTTAAGGTGTCATCAATAGTTTATTTTTGAAAGTTAATATGCAAATTAGAAGGAATATTCCAGGTTTCCATAAGTTTCCAAGTGAAATATTCATAATACCTCAATATCCCTCCACATGAAGTTATGTATTATTTGAACAACAAGCTGCATTACGGTACATTTGCATGTAGAGGAGAAGTTTAAATCAATGTATTGGTTAAGGAAAGTGCACACTCTTGCCAGGACTTGCACCTGGAGTCTCCCACCCAAAGGGTGGACGTGTTACTGTTACACCACAAGAGTTGTGTGCTTTTTTTATTTTTTATTTTTATTTTTTAAAGCAAATACTTGAAACAGCAATTTTGCTGTTGTGTTTGCAACGGTGCTTATTTATATATTACAAAAAACATTTGCAACTACGGGCAGCACGGTGGTGTAGTGGTTAGCGCTGTCGCCTCACAGCAAGAAGGTCCGGGTTCGAGCCCCGGGGCCGGCGAGGGCCTTTCTGTGCGGAGTTTGCATGTTCTCCCCGTGTCCACGTGGGTTCCCTCCGGGTGCTCCGGTTTCCCCCACAGTCCAAAGACATGCAGGTTAGGTTAACTGGTGACTCTAAATTGACCGTAGGTGTGAATGTGAGTGTGAATGGTTGTCTGTGTCTATGTGTCAGCCCTGTGATGACCTGGCGACTTGTCCAGGGTGTACCCCGCCTTTCGCCTGTAGTCAGCTGGGATAGGCTCCAGCTTGCCTGCGACCCTGTAGAAGGATAAAGCGGCTAGAGATAATGAGATGAGATGAGATTTGCAACTACAAATACAAATGTTTTTACTGACTCCAGATCACAAAACATCTTACTCATAAAACATTACGAGACGCATCAAAGTTTCGTCATGTCGTTTACAAAACTAGCACCATTTCTCAGGCTAAGTTGTAAACCTTGACACTGTTACTGTAGCCTTCCGAATTGGCCGCGGGTAAAAAGAAAGTTATTTTATGACAAAATTTAAGGAGGCTACCGCCTGTTCTCTGTCAATAACAAATTCAACATATTCCTGGTGTCATATACCAACGCAACTTAAATTCATTCATTTATGTCATTTTGGTGAATTGTACTTACTTGTAAACACTTGTCATTCGGATATTAGTGTCGAGAAAGATGAAAACGCCGCCGAGGGAAATCGCCTCAGAATAAACGTGTTCACAATCGCCGCCGTCTCTGGCCTGCAAGCAGTGATTGGCTGTCTTGTCGCCATGGGAGCGGTGAAGAACGCCATTGGCTCTTTTGCCCCTTGGATGGAGGCATATGATTGGCTCTTTTGCCCCTGTTGTTAGGATGTTAGAACTTTAGTTCGGAGTTTATTAGGAATTGTTTGGACTTTGTTAGGATTTAATAGGACTTCGTTAGGAACAATTAGGATTTTGTTAGGAACGGTTAGCAGTTAAGAATACAGTCCAATCCCTGATAGCTGCGGCCACGGCCAACTGGTGACTCTAAATTGAGCGTAGGTGTGAATGTGAGTGTGAATGGTTGTCTGTGTCTATGTGTCAGCCCTGTGATGACCTGGCGACTTGTCCAGGGTGTACCCCGCCTTTCCCCCGTAGTCAGCTGGGATAGGCTCCAGCTTGCCTGCGACCCTGTAGAACAGGATAAAGCGGCTAGAGATAATGAGATTTTCACCAATCATCACCAAATTTCACATACAGAATACCTCTGGGCTGAATTGTGTTGCTATGACTTTTGGTGCTGATCTGGATCACTGATCTGGAATGATCCATGAAAAACTGGCTTTTTTTTTTTCAATCACTTATAACACTGTCAATTTTCATGATTATTTCAATCTTTTTTTTTTTTTTAATTTTGTTCAGGGCGGCAGGGCGCAACTTTTCCTCGACCTTCAACTGACAAAGGTCAGCTAGTCCAGGCAAATTCCTGTGACTTTAATAACAATCTCTATCTAGTTTATGTTTCATTCATGTCAGACCTGTGAATGAACTCGATTACGTTTGCTGCATTTTGCATTTTTGTTTAGTGCATAAATTCTGTACGACTGCAAAATTCTGTATATTTGTGAAGTCAGGAATCACTCCGTGTTGCGCTGTTACAGGAAAATAATCAGTGATGAAGTCGAGTTAATGTTACAGTCACTCGCTGTTTTCTGTCTCTTGAATTTAATAAGAAAAATATCGCAGTTTTTTGTGTTACAGAGAAATGTCAGTAAATATGTAGCTTTACTTGCGTACTGTATTCAGGTAGGTCCTTAGATCCCTGCGAACAAGCTGTTACTATAGTAACAACTAGTAGTTATTGTCAGTTAACCTGATTTCTTCTGAATGGTGCTCTTCACAGGTGCGATGCTGGTCCTAGGGTTTGATCATACAGCTGCTTGGAATTGGGCACCATAAACTAAAGGGAGTTGAACATCAAATACCTTTGTATAACACTGGTCTAGAAGGCCCAGTGGAGAGTTGAGTGGACACATGTGATATACAGTATGTTTTCCCTGTGTTCTGTCAACAACTAGTAGTTATTGTCAGTTAACCTGATTTCTTCTGAATGGTGCTCTTCACAGGTGCGATGCTGGTCCTAGGGTTTGATCATACAGCTGCTTGGAATTGGGCACCATAAACTAAAGGGAGTTGAACATCAAATACCTTTGTATAACACTGGTCTAGAAGGCCCAGTGGAGAGTTGAGTGGACACATGTGATATACAGTATGTTTTCCCTGTGTTCTGTCAAAATGACGTAAATCGCTCTCCACGTCTCCTCAGTGATGTAGACTCGGCCCTAGCGGAAGTCTCCGGCGAGGAGTGCTGATAGCGAGGTCCCGTACAACTGAAACTCTCAGGCAAGTCGCGGAGGGGATTCCCTGCTGAGGCTGCGCGCAGTGTGTTAGCGTGAGCATGTAGCCGATGGGAAATGATAGTGTGTTGGATTAGCACAGTGTGTTAGCGTGAGCATGTAGCCGATGGGAAATGATAGTGTGTTGGATTAGCACAGTGTGTTAGCGCAAGCATGTGGCCTATGGGAAATGATAGTGTGTTGGATTAGCACAGTGTGTTAGCGCAAGCATGTGGCCTATGGGAAATGATAGTGTGTTAGATTAGCACAGTGTGTTAGCGCAAGCATGTGGCCTATGGGAAATGATAGTGTGTTAGATTAGCACAGTGTGTTAGCACAAGCATGTAGCCTATGGGAAATGAAGATGTTTTGGAATATGTTGTCTTGGGCCCCTCTGGGGTGTCACCAGTGCAGAGTATAGAGTATGTCTGTCCAGTCGTATCGATTTGCATTGGTGTACAGAGAGACAGATATGGAATCAATTTTGTGCCAAAATGTTCATACAATACTTTTGAAATATCAAACAAAAACAACAAATCAAAATACAAAAAAAGAAAAAAAGTCAATTTTTTTAGACTGGCAAACAAATTATTCGTGTAATCGTGCAAAATATCAGTCTATTACTCTTCAGAAACCTTTTATTTTTGTTCCGCGTCTTTCTCAGTTTTGTTTGACGTAATTTATTTTGGTTGCGATTCCAGCTTTCTCGTTTGCGCTCCCTGACTTTTTGCTTGCAGTTTTGGCACAAACTTCACGTGTGGGTGGGCTGTCCAGGAATGCATTCCCATTGGCTAACTTGTACTTGACTGACAGCTACGCTCAGCCATTCCCTACTCGGATTCTGGCGGACTGTTTGACGAGTGACCGATCCATTGACGGTAAACAAGGATGGAGTGGACTTCAGTGGCGACTATGATATTGAATTTACACTTTGTTGAATTAATTCAATATCATAGTCGCCACTGAAGTCCACTCGATCCTTGTTTACCGTCAATGGATCGGTCACTCACCAAACAGTCCGCCAGAATCCGAGTAGGGAATGGCTGAGCGTAGCTGTCAGTCAAACACAAGTTAGCCAGTGGGAATGCATTCCTGGACAGCCCACCCACACGTGAAGTTTGTGCCAAAACTGCAAGCAAAAAGTCAGGGAGCACAAACGAGAAAGCTGGAATCACAACCAAAATAAATTACGTCAAACAAAACTGAGAAAGACGTGGAACAAAAATAAAAGGTTTCTGAAGAGTAATAGACTGATATTTTGCACGATTACACGAATAATTTGACAGTCTAAAAAAATTGACTTTTTTTTCTTTTTTTGTATTTTGATTTGTCGTTTTTGTTTGATATTTCAAAAGTATTGTATGAACATTTTGACACAAAATTGATTCCATAGACAGACAGCCTTACTTTAGTAGTATAGAGGATGTGCAGTCACGTGACCCGCACGTGTGTACTCCGCCCACTCCGCCACATTGGACGGCATCAGGATAGTTTACCTTGCGCGAGCGTAATGGATCCAGGGAGTAATCCCCAAGAAAATTCGGAAAATACCCCATCTACATCGCGCAATTACTTGTCTAAGTTTGTTCAGCATCTTGAAGGTGATGTGAGGCAGCGTTACGTGGAAAAGTGTTCCAGGTTGGGGATTGCAGATCCGTACAACTTGCCGCAATCCTTGTTCAGGGAAATTCGGAGCTGCGGTGCCGGCAATTTGCCCGATCTGGCCTACTACGACATTTACAATTTTCTCGTTAATCGAGAAATCGTGTTACACTGGCAAAGCCCTCAAAGCTTACAAGAGCCTGGAAGCTTATAAATATTTTGTTGCGGGATGGGTATCCCAACTATACCTCTGGAAGGTTCCGAAGAAGAATGTCTACTTGATAACCTCACGGGTAAGTGGCATTAAGACGTTTATCATAAAGAGACTATGCAGGACGTTTTATCTTAAGAATGTTCGTAATCTAAACTCAGTTCCAGATAATGACAGGGTTGTAAATATATATGTTTTTGTCTGAAAAACAGAAAATCAGAAAGCCGCGCACGCCTGCGTGGAAGCTGCGCAAATGTGCGCAGCTTTCTAACCAACTGCCTTCTTCTCATACTAATACTTCCTATGTTTCATGGACTGTAACAGCATTTGCACATTTAGTAATTTTAATACATAATTTACTTTGATGAAATTATTCAGACACTCCAACGCCCCCCCTAAAAAAAAAAAAATCGGATCTGCGCGATTCAGCCGTGAAAAAGGCGGCATCCGCCGTTTGCATCCCTGTTTAAACTCATAGGTTAACCAACTTTAACCGGCTAATGAGGCTCGGTGGTCGGTCAAGATTTTTTTTAGTTTTCGCCATCCCTACTATGGATTGGCCTTTCAAAGGCATATATGAGCCAAAAAGATAAAACATTGTCATAGACTAGGCCAGGGTAGTAGGGCTAGGCATAGCCATTTTAAACGTTAGAGATCAAGCGGACTGACGGCCACAAACACTGTTCTGTCTAGTTTCTAAGTACGCAGTTATCATTCAATCCGAAAATCAACTTAACAGATGTACTAGCAGTATTGAATTAGAAGAGTACACCTACCTGATATGAAGTGTTCACTACAAATTCGGCTGGTAGAACTGGGGTACCAGTTTTCTCTTCGCACAGCGGACACCCATTTTGCGCATCTCTCCTCATCTGCGAGGAATCTATAAAATGACACGCCCTCCTTTTGGCCCTGTCTATTGGTATAACCAAATGCTGAACAAGATATAACCATTCTCGAAAGATCTACTCCCACACACTTGATAATTAGAACGGGTTCGTCTAAGTTCTATGCGCGACCTTGCCATCCAAAATGGCGGATAAACAAATATCACGTGACCTCGTGACGTCACGTGCACGCTCTCTATAGATATAAACGCATGTAATGTCTGACCAATCAGAATTGAGATTTCAACAACACTGTGCTATAAACCTGCCACACAGTGGCGGCTGATAGTCTTTCAAACAGGGGAGGCTGGTCGGTTACGATATTTCCAGATTTTAAAAGAAAAAACACATCAATTTTGCCCATACTCTTGCCTCTGATCTGGCTGATTGTTAGCAGCATCACAAACTGTGAAATAACAGGTTCTTTTGGCCCATTAGCCTACTGTCCAATATACATGATGGTGGTGTTGGGGGAGGGTATATTTTAACATTTTATATTTTAAAATTGTGGCATGTTGTTTAAAGATCATTATTGAAAGCAGCTCTTTGTCAGGAACCTCAGCAGTAACAGCAGAGTGTTCTGGAATAGGCACAAGCACTGACCTTGCGGAGCCAAACATAGAGCTGGGTGCCACACATTTCATTCAATGACACTTTCCCTATATTTTACTTATTTTTGACTGAGAAATGTTTTATTGACAAGTTTGATAACCCTTCACTTTTAATCCAGGTCTGTAGTGTGAAATGTTCTCGGCTGTGTTTTTGTTTAAAAATGTTTTCCAAATTGTAGCTGTGTTTAATTCATATCCAGAAAAATATATATTCCAATATAATATACTCAGCATAAACATTTTAAATAGATTCTATATTTTTGGTCCATCCATGCCATATTACTAAAGTAGCCTATTTACTGTTGTTGATGTGGGTCACTTGCTGTTAGCCAATTCACTTTCTCGTACCAGGAGAGCTGAAAGGAACGAGTATTATTCCCTACCTTTTTCACCAAGTCAATTTGAGGCGTTGGTCTACCCTGCTCTTTAATTTTAATTTTTTCCTCGAAAGGAAGACTGGCAAATGGCTTCGCCAAAATTAAATCAACAATGCTCGGCATCCGTGCGCAGCTTTCTTGCTAGCTGACTAGCCCTCTCAAGTTCAAGTTCAGTCACTCAAATAAATGAAATTTCTGGAACCAAGATAGCAAACTTGACAACACTATATTTACACTTTATTTACAATGAAAATATATACAAACTAAAAAAGCTGGTAGGAACCGTATGTAATGAATGAAATCGAAATGTAAGCTGATCTCTTACAATACACCACAGCACTTGTGAATCCGCATGGGACTGAACTGAAATTCACCGCTGCCTGTCTATAGTTGAAACGAGCTGTCAATCAAAGAAAATATCCGGCTGCTTTCACCAATCACCAGTCTCCTTGCGGAAACTGCCATGTCCCTCCCACTGTGAGGCTGGGAGTCCGGTGGGCGGGCGTTTTCGCAGTATTTGTCCAATAATCGTCTTGCATTTTGAGATTGAAAAGCGCATAGCTCCCAAATGCCATTGAAGTCCACTGAGGCTGGGCTGCATCGCGCTGCCACGAGGGGGAAAAACTCACGCACACATTAGGCGAACTGGGGAAAGTTATAACGGAATGATTTCGCACTGTAGTTGGGTTGAGCACATATATTTCTATAATTCTGGATCTGAAATAGCAATGTTATAACTTATAACATTGCTATTTCAGATCCAGAATTTTTAGAGGAGGCTGAGCCTCCCTCGTTGTCTTAGAGCAGTCGCCCATGCTGCCACAGCGCCAGTACCGGAAATGAAGCAAATAACCATAAATTTGTCTTTACTTCCTCAACTGTCTCCTGCTATGTCATTCTGTCTTGCTCAAATGAATGCTAAAATTTTTAAAAAATTCTCAGCTATAATGATATCAAAGCCACGTCAGATCTCTCTCTCTCTCTCAGCTTGCTGCTCATGTGTCCATCTGAGCTCAGTGCAGGTGGCCATCTCTCCTCTTTCATCATCTGGATCTGATGAGATGAGGTTTGATATGATCGAGTTGCTCAGATCCAATTTCTTCATCATGGCGAAAAGTCAGACTGCATCCTCACTGTCCTTCAGCAACAAGTTTCTGTGATAACATCCAATCAAGTGGCAACACCTCCGTTTGTGCGGTGTCTTTGTACGGTTTAGAGATTTATACGCTGTTTCAGAGCGCAGAATTAAAACCAAGAATACACACATCGATGTTCAGACCTTAACTACAGAATGCTATTTAGAAGTTATATGAAAGTTACGCACATGGGCACGTGGGCAGAGTTTGTCTAAAATAGCTACATGTCTCGGTTAATTACGATTCTGACCTTGAACTTAGGCGCATCGCGCTTGTGAGCAAGGAACAGTCTGAATCTGACAGTTTGATGTAATCACATTATTCCTTCCCTTCCTAGTCAGGAGCTTGTGGGTCAAATCTCCTGACTACTCCGCTTCTTCAGTCATCTCTGTCCATCACATGACAATCTTACATACATCTCATCTATGCTGAGGCTGGTGATTTCTTGCATGTTTTTGACGTAGGTTAGTTGAGGTCAAGGTCTTCTTCTCCTATTACGGCCTTGCGTTGTTGTGTATAAAGCATAGCGGTGTATGGTTGATTCAGTTGGTCTTCTAAGCCAGTGTCCAAGCATGTGTAACTGTCTTCCTTGGAGTATTTCTGCAAGGTTTCTCCTTTTAGCTACTATGCAGTGCAGCTATGGAACCAACTGCCAGAGGACATTAAAAATGCTCCTGCTGTTGGCAGCTTCAAATCTAGGTTAAAGACCAAGCTGTTTTCAGATGCTTTCTGTTAAATAATTAATATTGTCTTCTTTACATGTTTTATAATCTGTACTTTTACAGTCTCTGCATGTTTCAAATTTTACTTAACTTTTATTCTATTCTATTCTGCTGTTTTTTTTCTCCCCCTATTTGAACTTCTACTTCATTTTATTATTTTATTTCTACTATTGTTTAATTCTTATTATATTTTTTCCCATTTATTTTATGTAATTTTATTCTCTATTGTTTACTGTTTTGCTTTTACTTCTGTAAAGCACATTGAACTGCCACTGTGTATGAAATGTGCTATATAAATAACCTTGCCTTGCCTTTTGGTGGTAGCCAGGACGTATTCGTTGGTAATTCTATCAATTTGCTTGATGTTTAACAGAATACGATAACAGCTGGTGGCAAACGAGTTCAGTTGATTCTTCATGGTCTGATTGAGTGCCTGTGATTCTGCCCTGTAAAGGAGGATGGAAAGAATCAGGGAGTCAAGCAGTCGAAGCTTGAGTTGGAATGAGATTTTGTTAGACCTCCAAATGGTAGTCAGTTTCCAGAAGTTATTCCAGGCACTTCCACATCTTTGATGGAAATCCTCCAGTGATGATGCAATGTGTGCCCCGAGGTACTTGAAGTCAGTTACAATTTCCGTGTTATGTAAGGCTGGTGGTGGTGCCTCAGCATGAACATAATTAATGAACATGACCTTGATTTTTTTTCTCTGTTGACTTTCAAGCCTGTAGGAGAAGCAAATCACATTATGTTTTAGCTGTAAATACAAAAAAAAGTGATGCAAAGCCTTTAAATGGCTACCATTATATACTGCAAATATAATTCAATTTGGTCCAATTTTATGGACTAGAGCAGATGAGTGCTGGGTCAGTTTATCCTTCAAATTGTGGTATATTTCCTTTATGCATCAAATTAACAAAAATATCTGTGCTATTTTATTAATTCACCATCTCATCATACTAAACTAAAAGTGTCACCCACATCACACACATTACAAATTCATGACCTCGATTCGATTCCATGGCTTCGTTGCAAGGAATCTCTGCACTCCCCAAAAAAATCTGTCGTGACCATACCATAACGAAATGAAACCTGTATTGAGAACCTTCTGGAGCAGCGATGGTCCAAACAGCTCCAGATAGAGATTTCTACTTCACGGCCCAGAGGACGATGAACCTAGCAGATGAGAAAAGATGGACTTGGCGTCCAATTTCTCATTCCGCAGCCAGCCTTGGCCCGATAATGAGGTGGATCTCAATTATGCCGCCGCGCCGCTGTGAAATGGACCAGGGGGGCTCCTGCTACTATGCCTCTCGAGGCCCTTCAAGCCCTCTTGTCCAAATTGAACTGATGGAGCAGAAAAGCCATTTTGATTTTTTTTCGCTCTCACCTCCAAACTGGAGCTCAGGCACAACCAAAAGCAGCAGGCCCACCACCGATTCCGGCCACGGTTGGGCCACGCCGTCGGCGCTTTGTATCATAAAGGCATAATTAGATTTGTGCTGACAGTCTGTTGACATGGGATATATTAATTGGGGTGCCTCAGATTGACATGCATTTAGATAGCCACATCATAAATGCATGAAACTCGGCACGGTGCACACTAATTGCGTTGAGTTCCATAATTATGGCCCGCATGATTAATGGCACCTCCTGTCACCAGCATATGGCAAAGTTGACCTCACGGTTATTGAGTTAGCAGGCCAATCAGAGAAGGAGGGAGGGAGGGAGGAATGGAAGAAGGGAAGAAGGGGGGATGACTGGGATGTCAGTTCGTCTGCTCAGATTGGATTAAAGTGTACTGTTGAGAAGTTCATTTTTTTCTACTTACCTCACAGGAATGTGATGGATGGCAACACAGCTGTTTGTTAGCACCAGTATCACGTCCTGGTTTTGCCTCATACTATAATGTTCCAGCTGATCAGAATTCGGATGGAATTTGGATACTTGGCTTACCGTAATTAGTCATTCTAACAAGACGACAACATAGAATTGTCGTAATGTGAGTTTAGCTCTTGTGGCATTCCCTTCATTGATTTTTTTTTTTTTTACATTCTCACCAGGCATCAGAAAGATAAGTGTTTTTCTGTAAATTCCACAGATCTGGTGCCGAACAGCCTGGGCCTGCACGCTCTACACCCATCGCCCAGTCCACTGGCCTCCGACCATCAGGCTCCATCTCCCACCCAGCTGCACTACCACAGCAAAGTCCAGCACCGCCGCTTCTCCATGGAGGTCAGTAGTCCTGCTGCTGCTGCGTCAAGAACCGAGGAAGGAACCTGAAATCATTTTTCACCTCCAATCCCCCAGGACTCACCTCAGTAGAGGTTTCTGTACAATAAAGAGTTTCTCTTTCAGAAAAGGTTCCAAGTAGAACATGCTTAGAAAACAAGACCTGGCAACCATCAGGAATGAGTTTTTCAAAGACTGTACAGGTGTAGCATGAGATTAGCTTCTGAAACTCCACTGGATATTGGGTTCTAGACTCGTAGAAAATTCAGAACCCTTCAGTTGTTCCTTTGAGGGAAACTCTTAAAGGTTCTGTGTAGAATTCTACGACTATCAGACAGGGTTCCAAGTAGGGACTTTTTTAAAAAGCTAACCATCATGTATCCTTGTTTTAAGAAAACTTTTTTGAAAGTATTGTAGTTCTGATTATCCACTGTTCGGAAAACTATTGGAATTTCGGAGTAATGTAATAACATCAGAGTTATATCGTATTATTCTATCCACATTTACTGGAGATGAGCAATCGTGCACTCTGATTGGCTACTCTACTACTAGGATATCAGCTCATATACCATGAGTAGAGAAAAACAAAATGACAGAGCGTGTTGCTGAACCAACCGAGGATGAAATAAAAACTCTACTCGAAAACAAAACCCAAAAAATAAAATAAAAAAAATTAACAAAATATGGAATGAAAGTATTTGATGGTAAGAATGTATCTTTTTTATTATTTTTCAAGCAGTATTATTATGATTATTATTGCATTTTTCACAAATTGCTCCTGTCATTTTGCAGGTTTGTTTACATTCTAAGCGGAAATGATTTTGTCGGACGTTTTGTATAAAGTTTTTATTTATCGAATTTGCAAAAAATAAAACTAAAACTGCTGTTTCTCAAAATCCAGTGAATGTGGATAGAATAAAACAGTTATTCCACTCAATCTGGTCGTACATGAGCTGATAGCCAATGAGGCACGTAGTCTTTTCCTTCTCTCACAGATCATCTCTCATCCTTCTCAGGACATCAGGTTTCCTGTGTTGTATCGATGTAATCTTTGCAATCGATACCATCGGGGTATTGATGGAATATTTAAAATGACACAGGTCGATGTTCTGGTTCAGGAATCATTGAATCCACTCCCCTTTCTGAATTGTTTGAGCTGATACCCATCCCCATAGCTGGTATGTATCATCTTGTTTCAGCACATTTTATTTCTTAATGCAGGACGTCCTAACCACGTTAGTATGTTTACAAACCGCTCGCTCAGCAGCCAGTTCGGAAAAGTCACATGAGGTCATGTGTGGGTCAGAGGTCACTATCGCGGAGTCACAGCAAGCATACAGCGGATCGCCCAGATTGAACGAAGACTCCTAAATCGGGACAAAAAAACGATTTTAAGGAAGTATCCGACATTGTCAGAGGCAAAATGTGCCAGAAAAGAGGGAAAAAATTACAGCAGACAATCCGAGTAAATTTGCTGGCCAGGTTTCCTGATGGAAGGCTGAAAAAAGGCAAACGTAAATGCGGCATCTGATGCCAACTTTGCCAAGATGCTGCTGGACAGGTGACTGACAAAAGAGTTTGCACTTTGAGAAACATCAACAGGTTAGAATTGAAATATTCCAAATCTAAACGCACTTGTGAGCTTGAAGGCTCTTGAGCAAGGGAGTAACTTTGATTTTGACATTGGTGGGGACACAAAAGTGATCCAAGGCAGTTACCAATATTCGCCTGTAGGTGGCAGTAAAGGACCATGGATTTGTTGTATCTAGCCTAGCCTAGTAGTAGTAGAAAGAGGTCTCTGTAAAACGGTGAACGCAGCAGACTCAGCGGCTGTCACGCTGTTGATTCTGAAATGCAAGTCGCACATCTGCATGGCCATGCAGTAGCCTACATCTGACTACTTGCATTCTGTAAAACCATTAGGTCTATAAATTTAACATTCATTCATTGAGGATATTATCTAACACCAAGTTACATTGCTCCAGCATTCCTTTTCTCTGCAGCTATGCAGTAGCCTAGCTCTGATGCGTCCTGTCAGGTTGCTAAACCTGCCTAAGGAGCCGCAGCAATACTTTTATGAAGGGTTTCCATACATCAAAAGGATTTTGTTGAGTTTTTAAAGCTCGACGGAAACCCTGCACTTACATTCTTGACTTTGAAGAAGAATGAACGAATGTCTCGTTTCTTGGGAGGGGGGCCGTCATCCATGATACTCAAGTCAGCATGCGAGTTGTAGGACAAGCATGCACGGACATCGAAGTCCAGCTCAATTTGTAGGCTGACGGAGAGTGGGGGGTGCGTGGGGTAGGTCAGGTGTGTACGTGTGAGATACGGGGGGTTGATGGGCGGGTAGTCACGGCTGTTGTGGGAAGTGTGCTGCTTTTACAGCAGATGGAGTGACAGCTGGGATAGCCAACCATGTAAGTTGGCGAGAAACAGGTAGCTAATCAGAGAATGATATCTACGTTAGAGGGGGGATTATTAGCAGTGTCATACATTTAACCCTTTGTGTGCCATATAATCATTGCCAAGGTTAGGACATCGGTTTTATTGATCGTGATTACACAGTAGCGGCTGAATATTGGTAGGGACACGTCCCTAGCGTCCCTACCCAAAATTACGCCCTAGCTCTCGAGTGCTCGCTTTTGTGTCGGAGGCCGCCGGTTCCGCCATGTTGTTCCAACTTCGCTCATTATAATATTATAATGAGGATAGACTTCGGCCATTTCTCTAACCAAGTGTAACCATTAGCGTGCTGTGTTTTCCAGCTCATTCTGCTTCACAGGCATGAGGCAGCGGGCAATACAGCATGTGATTCAAGTACCTAGGGGTTATTCTAGTTCCACAGGGTACTATTCATCTTTTTAATGCATCAACCTGTGTCACTTTAACATGGTAATGTCGGTTTAAAGGGAACACTGACGATGCACGAAGAGGAACGAACTATTTCACTGAGTTGAATACTAACACTGCTCAGGATGCATGCGATTACTCGCATGTGTCAAAATCCAGTCGTGACTTATCGCTTGAATTCTCGTCAACGTGACCGTGTCATAAATGCCAGCATCTTTCTCATCTCAGGGTGACTTTCATCTCGTAGAAAACAAACCAAACCCAAACAAACTCTCAGAAAATGGACCCCTGAGGGGGAAATAACAGATTAATCAAAGTCTCCCAGAACAGCGGCAGCCGCCATCATCATCACCACCGCCACCTCCTCGCTTCACCCCCTCGCTCTCCCAACCCACCATTACTCGCCTGTCCCCCAAGCCCTGATTGTGTGTGAAGGACAAATACCAGCCTCCTATTCCAGCCCTCTCCGCCGTGTCAATCCTGCCAGAGACCCGGCTAAAAGATGGAGGCCTTGGCTAAACACAGCCGACGGGTTATTTTTAAGTCGGGCTTCATCTCGCAGTGCGTTCAGAGTTCTCCCAAGCCCCGCTGTCAGACCTCATGTTCAGCAGCAATGTATCTCAAGGAGGAAAATTGCACTGAATGCCCTCTCCATTTTCAAATCCATTGGGTTCCTTTCTGGCCTCTAGAAGCTTTTATCAGCCGTGTGCACCCTTATTTCAGTCTTGCCAGCCAGGCTCAAGGGAAAGCAGGAGCGGGAAAAAAGCCTCTTCGTTTTAAATTGCCAGATAGTTTTATTGCGCAACTGTACAAAACCTCTTTAAGAAGCAGTGCGACAGAGATTCTTCTGAATTCAAGGCTTCCCTCAGTGCAGAAATAAAGGTTCACCTACAGTCAAGAAGCTTCGAGCACTTTTTAAAAAACATGACAGTTTTTTGGGGCTTTTTTTGCAGTTTGAAGTTCACCCCTGAAGGACAGAATTTAAGTGAGACAGAATCTCACCATAAACATGCCTCGGTATCTGTTTTCCCTCAGACTTTTGTTCTTTGATTTCGTCTGCTACAGTTATGAGACGAAAGACGTGTCAGGCTCAGCTTGATGTCCTGACGTGCTCAGCCTGGATGAGTTCCTTTAAAAGCACTGCAGAACAAAAAAAATCATCGTTCACATACAGTGAATACTTTTATGATGGTCTTGGGAAAATGGTCCTGATTGTCTGAAGGCACGGACGGGCCATTCTCAGAAAAATGTGATGAGTAATGGTAAAGACACTTTTTAAAAATGCTGTCTATGCTAATTTTACTTAATCCTTGTAAATATATTTAATAGACCAAAAGAAAGCATATTTAATGAATTCACAAAGCAAGAGATATCATTATGAAAAAATAATGCCCATTGTCTTTACCGTTTCCCATAATGTCTTTACTATTACCCATAATCTCTTTACCATTACCCATAATGTCTTTACTATTACCCATAATGTCTTTACCGTTACCCATAATGGCTTTACCGTTACCCATAATGTCTTTACCGTTACCCATAATGGCTTTACTGTTACCCATAATGCCTTTACCGTTACCCATAATGTCTTTACTGTTACCCGTAATGTCTTTAACATTACCCATAATGTCTTTAACATTACCCATAATGTCTTTACTATTACCCATAATGTCTTTACTATTACCCATAATGTCTTTACCGTTACCCATAATGCCTTTACTGTTACCCATAATGTCTTTACTATTACCCATAATGTCTTTACTATTACCCATAATGTCTTTACCATTACCCATAATGCCTTTACTGTTACCCATAATGCCTTTACCGTTACCCATAATGTCTTTACTATTACCCATAATGTCTTTACTATTACCCATAATGTCTTTACCATTACCCATAATGGCTTTACTGTTACCCATAATGGCTTTACCGTTACCCATAATGGCTTTACCGTTACCCATAATGGCTTTACCGTTACCCATAATGGCTTTACCATTACCCATAATGTATTTACTGTTACCCATAATGGCTTTACTGTTACCCATAATGCCTTTACCGTTACCCATAATGTCTTTACTATTACCCATAATGGCTTTACCATTACCCATAATGTCTTTACTATTACCCATAATGTCTTTACCGTTACCCATAATGGCTTTACCGTTACCCATAATGCCTTTACCATTACCCATAATGCCTTTACCGTTACCCATAATGGCTTTACCGTTACCCATAATGGCTTTACCGTTACCCATAATGGCTTTACTATTACCCATAATGTCTTTACCATTACCCATAATGCCTTTACCGTTACCCATAATGGCTTTACTGTTACCCATAATGCCTTTACCGTTACCCATAATGCCTTTACTATTACCCATAATGGCTTTACCATTACCCATAATGTCTTTACTATTACCCATAATGTCTTTACCATTACCCATAATGGCTTTACTGTTACCCATAATGCCTTTACCGTTACCCATAATGGCTTTACCGTTACCCATAATGGCTTTCCTATTACCCATAATGTCTTTACCATTACCCATAATGGCTTTACCGTTACCCATAATGGCTTTACCGTTACCCATAATGGCTTTACCGTTACCCATAATGGCTTTACCGTTACCCATAATGTATTTACTGTTACCCATAATGGCTTTACCGTTACCCATAATGCCTTTACCATTACCCATAATGGCTTTACCGTTACCCATAATGGCTTTACTATTACCCATAATGTCTTTACCATTACCCATAATGCCTTTACCGTTACCCATAATGGCTTTACTGTTACCCATAATGGCTTTACCGTTACCCATAATGCCTTTACTATTACCCATAATGGCTTTACCATTACCCATAATGTCTTTACTATTACCCATAATGTCTTTACCATTACCCATAATGGCTTTACTGTTACCCATAATGCCTTTACCGTTACCCATAATGGCTTTACCGTTACCCATAATGGCTTTCCTATTACCCATAATGTCTTTACCATTACCCATAATGGCTTTACCGTTACCCATAATGCCTTTACCGTTACCCATAATGGCTTTACCGTTACCCATAATGGCTTTACCGTTACCCATAATGTATTTACTGTTACCCATAATGGCTTTACTGTTACCCATAATGCCTTTACCATTACCCATAATGGCTTTACCGTTACCCACAATGGCTTTACCGTTACCCACAATGGCTTTACCGTTACCCATAATGGCTTGACCGTTACCCATAATGGCTTTACCGTTAGCTACCCATAATGGCTTTACTGTTACCCATAATGGCTTTACTGTTACCTTATAGAGTAACAGTAAAGACAACACTGGGTAACAGTAAAGACATCTCATGGCATTTTTGGGTCACCGAGTGCAGAAAAAAAAAAGATAAAAAAATTATGCATTTATTATCCCATCCTAACTTGCTACTTGGCTAACTAAACTTTTTCAACATGCAGCATCATTATCTTCATCATTTGGGGTAACAGCAAAGATGGTTAATTTCCCTAACATCTCAAAATTTCATATTTACCTGATCAGTATCCTGGATTCCAACATTCATGCACCAGTAATTTTTTTCAAAATGGCTGCTCAACATCTTGGTCCTTCCTCATGTAGATGTACTGCCCTCTATTGTCAAAGCCCTGAGTTACAGCATGATTTTACCATTTGGGTAACGGTAAAGACATCAAGAAAGTATATATTCTTGCTCATATATTTTAGACTATACACCAAAAACCATTGAAGCAAAGATCGTGATATTTTCCACAATAAAAAGTGAAGGTATAGAGGTAATATTTCAGAAAGAAACATGAAAATAAAATTAAAAACAAAGGAATTATTTTCATTCAAATTTCATTCATCCTTATTTAGACACATGGCAGTAATGACATTTTGGTATATTTAGGCTGAATAAAATTTTTGCAAACACAGACAAGTTGTCTCAATATTTTTTTTTAATGACTGTTCAATTCTTTCTTAAAATACATTTATAAGAGAGGGCCAGGAGTAATGGTTTTAGAGAAAAAACAAACATCAGGTTTAAAACTGAATTTGTGATATGTTCTAAAAATGGCCCAGACATGCTTTTAGGTCTTAGTTTGGATCAAATGTCCTAAGAAAGATAGGAAAATCCTGCTGAGGTGAAGGTGAGAGTGAGATGTACAGTGGTGCTTGAAAGTTTGTGAACCCTTTAGAATTTTCTATATTTCTGCATAAATATGACCTAAAACATCATCAGATTTTCACACAAGTCCTAAAAGTAGATAAAGAGAACCCAGTTCAACAAATAAGACAAAAATATTATACTTGGCCATTTATTTATTGAGGAAAATGATCCAATATTACATATCTGTGAGTGGCAAAAGTATGTGAACCTCTAGGATTAGCAGTTAATTTGAAGGTGAAATTAGAGTCAGGTGTTTTCAATCAGTGGGATGACAATCAGGTGTGAGTGGGCACCCTGTTTTATTTAAAGAACAGGGATCTATCAAAGTCTGATCTTCACAACACATGTTTGTGGAAGTGTGTCATGGCACGAACAAAGGAGATTTCTGAGGACCTCAGAAAAAGCGTTGTTGATGCTCATCAGGCTGGAAAAGGTTACAAAACCATCTCTAAAGAGTTTGGACTCCACCAATCCACAGTCAGACAGATTGTGTACAAATGGAGGAAATTCAAGGCCATTGTTACCCTCCCCAGGAGTGGCCGACCAACAAAGATCACTCCAAGAGCAAGGTGTGTAATAGTCGGCGAGGTCACAAAGGACCCCAGGGTAACTTTTAAGCAACTGAAGGTCTCTCTCACATTGGCTAATGTTAATGTTCATGAGTCCACCATCAGGAAAACACTGAACAACAATGGTGTGCATGGCAGGGTTGCAAGGAGAAAGCCACTGCTCTCCAAAAAGAACATTGCTGCTCATTTGCAGTTTTCTAAAGATCACGTGGACAAGCCAGAAGGCTATTGGAAAAATGTTTTGTGGACGGATGAAACCAAAATAGAACTTTTTGGTTTAAATGAGAAGCATTATGTTTGGAGAAAAGAAAACACTGCATTCCAGCATAAGAACCTTATCCCATCTGTGAAACATGGTGGTGGTAGTATCATGGTTTGGGCCTGTTTTGCTGCATCTAAGCCAGGACGGCTTGCCATCATTGATGGAACAATGAATTCTGAATTATACCAGTGAATTCTAAAGGAAAATGTCAGGACATCTGTCCATGAACTGAATCTGAAGAGAAGGTGGGTCATGCAGCAAGACAACGACCCTAAGCACACAAGTTGTTCTACCAAAGAATAGTTAAAGAAGAATAAAGTTAATGTTTTGGAATGGCCAAGTCAAAGTCCTGACCTTAATCCAATGGAAATGTTGTGGAAGGACCTGAAGCGAGCAGTTCATGTGAGGAAACCCACCAACATCCCAGAGTTGAAGCTGTTCTGTATGGAGGAATGGGCTAAAATTCCTCCAAGCTGGTGTGCAGGACTGATCAACAGTTAGCGGAAATGTTTAGTTGCAGTTATTGCTGCACAAGGGGGTCACACCAGATACTGAAAGCAAAGGTTCACATACTTTTGCCACTCACAGATATGTAATATTGGATCATTTTCCTCAATAAATAAATGACCGAGTATAATATTTTTGTCTCATTTGTTTAACTGGGTTCTCTTTATCTACTTTTAGGACTTGTGTGAAAATCTGATGATGTTTTTGGTCATATTTATGCAGAAATATAGAAAATTCTAAAGGGTTCACAAACTTTCAAGCACCACTGTAGGTCGAGCAGATCACTGGTGCATTAATAATTATATAAATGCAAGGTTCGCATAAGGATAGTAAGACAGGTGTGTGTGTGTGTGTGTGTGTGTGTGTGTGTGTGTGTGTGTGTGTGTGTGTGTGTGTGTGTAGGACGTCAGTAAGAGGATGGCTCTGCCCATGGACATCCGTTTGCCACCGGAGATTCTGAAGAAGTTGCAGATGGAGAGCCCAGAATCATGCAAACCACTTAGCCGCATGTCAAGACGAGCCTCACTGGTCAGACACACACACACACACACACACTGCTTGATATCCTCTGGAATGTGTTCTTATCCACCTTATCTTTAAATGCAGAATGGAGTACTGTGTGTCATATGTTTTGTGCCAAACTCATTCTGAATACTTTGTGTAATCAAGACATCACTAATAAGTATGCAATAAAACACTCGGCTTTATCCTGTTATAGGAAAATAATCAAAGATGTGGTGGTGTGATAAAGCGGAGTTACTGTTTACCACACTTTTTAAAGGGGTACCGAATATAATATATACAGTTGCTAATGTGACAAAGTAATGTATTCTTAAGTATTCTATCAAATTTATATACTAGAAAACAACGAAATATCTTGGTAATTGTAAATATAATACTTTATACGCTAAACCGCACAAGAGTCGCCATTTTTAAAAGACCGTGACGTCAGCCCTACCCACTGCACTAGGAGAGAAGCGTGTAATCATGGCGTCAGGCGCATCAAGTGAAAGCGACAGCTCTGTCGAATCATACGAAGAGATCCCGCAAGACACACTGCAAGCAGGCTATGGCTTAGAAGGGTACCAGTTTGAACCTAGGAGAGGTACTATGTAGTGGAAGTTCATTATGTCTAACTATTAAAGCTATTTTAAGTTCGTTTCTTAAGACAAGGATTTTTTAAGATGTTACCTTGTTGACCGTTTCGGCGAGAATCTTCCGCCTTCTTCAAAACAGTCACCAGATGTCGAGTGGTGACGTGCCTTATCAGCTGATGTTACGCTACAGAGGCGTGAACGTCCCGCCCAATTTGACAGGTAGTTCACGCCTTCTGCTGTCAGGTCGCTCCCCCAGGACACATCTGGTGACTGTTTTGAAGAAGGCGGAAGATTCTCGCCGAAACTGTCAACAAGGTAACATCTTAAAAAATCCTTGTCTTAAGAAACGAACTTAAAATAGCTAGGAGAGGTACTCTCGACTCCGGTGATGAAATAAGAGAAGAAAGCTCGGATGACGGCGAGGATGAGACTGATGCTGGCCATGGGCGTGGCGAGCGTGGGGCAGAGCGTCTGCGTGCAGGTGGCACGGCGTGGTGCTCGTGCGGAAAATGTAACGTGGAGTTGCTCACGAGTCCAGCAGAATTTATTTGCTGCAATGAGATAGGCGCCACCCGTGGACTTGCGAAATCATCGCAAGAGGCAGAAACAGGTAATTCACACGTGCTATTCCCAACCTCAATGAGCCAACACAACTGGGCACATACATACGTCATGAGTGTTACGCAGAGAAAATGAACGTGCATTCTGATTGGATAAAATTAATATCATGGCGGGCTGTTCAAACTGCGGAAATAGTTTGCTCGAGCTACTTTCAAAACACTATAACTTTCCAACCTTAGAACAAAAAACTTTTGTAAGTCTTGAATAAGGTTCGTTAATGTGTGTTTTATTGTTATATTTACTCTATATATTGCCCTCTGTTCCCCTTTAAATGAATGAATTTCCTATAACAACACATCCAAAAGTGTCATAATTCTCTTCAGCAATTTGCCAAGATGGACTTATATATATATATATATATATATACACTACCGTTCAAAAGTTTGTGGTCACCCAGACAATTTTGTGTTTTCCATGAAAAGTCACACTTTTATTTCCCACCATAAGTTGTAAAATGAATAGAAAATATAGTCGAGACATTTTTCTGGCCATTTTGAGCATTTAATCGACCCCACAAATGTGATGCTCCAGAAACTCAATCTGCTCAAAGGAAGGTCAGTTTTATAGCTTCTCTAAAGAGCTCAACTGTTTTCAGCTGTGCTAACATGATTGTACAAGGGTTTTCTAATCATCCATTAGCCTTCTGAGGCAATGAGCAAACACATTGTACCATTAGAACACTGGAGTGAGAGTTGCTGGAAATGGGCCTCTATACACCTATGGAGATATTGCACCAAAAACCACACATTTGCAGCTAGAATAGTCATTTACCACATTAGCAATGTATAGAGTGGATTTCTGATTAGTTTAAAGTCATCTTCATTGAAAAGAACAGTGCTTTTCTTTCAAAAATAAGCACATTTCAAAGTGACCCCAAACTTTTGAATGGTAGTGTGTGTATATATATATATATATATATATATTTTTTTTTTTTTTTTGAAAGCATGATACAGTGTACTTTTTATCCATTTATGGTAACATTTAATGTTGTGGATTATCCATGAAACAAGTTAGTTCTTATATTACCTTTTATTCTGTCCACATTTACTGGATATGAGCAATCGTGCGCTCTGATTGGCTACTCTATTACTAGGATATCAGCTCAATATACCGTGAGTAGAGAAAAACAAAATGGCGTAGTGTGTTGCTGAACCAACCGAGGACGAAATAAAAACTCTACTTGAAAATAAAACCCCAAAAATTGTTATCAAGTATTTAAAAGAAGCAGAAATAGCTAAAAGAATATAGATTTTTCTTTTTCCCCAATATTGCCTGTTCCACACTCCAGCCGAGTTGGTGGCGGTAATGTACGTTTAAGTTGGCTTGCCAACCACCAAAAAAACCCTAAAGAAGAAGAAGACTCCAAAAATACAAAAAAAATCAACAAAATATGGAATGAAAGTATTTGATGGTAAGAACGTATCTTTTTTTATTTTTCAAGAATTATTATTATTATTATTATTATTATTATGGGTGGCACGGTGGTGTAGTGGTTAGCACTGTCGCCTCACAGCAAGAAGGTCCTGGGTTCGAGCCCCGTGGCCGGCGAGGGCCTTTCTGTGTGGAGTTTGCATGTTCTCCCCGTGTCCGCGTGGGTTTCCTCCGGGTGCTCCGGTTTCCCCCACAGTCCAAAGACATGCAGGTTAGGTTAACTGGTGACTCTAAATTGACCGTAGGTGTGAATGTGAGTGTGAATGGTTGTCTGTGTCTAAGGTGGTGTTTACATTAGACCGTATCCGTCTCGTTTTCGTCGCGGATGCACTGTCCGTTCACATTAAAATGCCGGGAAACGACTCCACAGGTGGAACAACTTGAATCCGCCAGGGCCCACGTATTCAACCCAGTTCGTATCTGATCCGGTGCTGTTTAAACATTGAGGAACGAGGAAACGCAGTGCTGAGCTCTAGCTGACGTCGTCATTGGACAACGTCACTGTGACATCCACCTTCCTGATTCGCTGGCGTTGGGATCACACACACCGGCTCAGTCCCGAATCACTGCTCGTGCGCTTCACTCGCGCGCTCTGTGAGCTGCGCAGGGCTGGAGTGCGCACCCTCCGGAGGGCACTCGCTGTTCAGGGCGGAGTGATTTGTAGTGCAGGAGGAAGCGCTGAGCCGCACTGAGGTTTATTTACACATTTCAACTTATTTACCTCCTTTAGGCACTTAAACTCAGTGAGAACATGAACATCACAGCCAGGTGTGTTTATCTGCTGGAGAAGGTGTTCGCTTGCCATCCTTCCACTTGCAAATGGTGAGTGACTTGCGCATGCCCAATATGCACTGGGGTCATGTGACATGCCGTCTAATTAGTCATGTGATTAGCGTATCCGTGTATTGGCGTTGCTGTGTGCACGCGAATTGTGTATTGGCGTTGCTGTGTGCACGCGAATCGTTTTAAAAACGTTAATTTGATGATCCGCTGATACGGTCTAATGTAAACACCACCTATGTGTCAGCCCTGTGATGACCTGGCGACTTGTCCAGGGTGTACCCCGCCTTTCGCCCGTAGTCAGCTGGGATAGGATCCAGCTTGCCTGCGACCCTGTAGAACAGGATAAAGCGGCTAGAGATAATGAGATGAGATGAGATTATTATTATTATTATTATTATTATTGCATTTTTCACAAATTGTTCTGTCATTTCGCAGGTTTGTTTACATTCTAAGCAGAAATGATTTTGTCAGATGTTTTGTATAAAGTTTTTATTTACCGAATTTGCAAAAAATAAAAATGCTCTGTTTCTCAAAATCCAGTGAACGTGGATAGAATAAAACAGTTATTCCACTCAATCTAGTCGTACATGGATTATAGCCAACTCGGTGCTACGCACCTCATTGACTATCAGCTCATGTACGACTCGATTTCATGGAATAACTGTTAAATATAAGTTATCTCTTAAGTTATTATATTAAAGCTTCGATAAACAGATGTACCTTCATCAGCCTCTATTTTTTTCTCTTTCTCTCTTTTTCTCTCTTTTTATAAGCCACAAAAAAAAAAACACCAAGAAACCTCAAGAGCATAAACTTAATGCCTGTTAATATATAGATTTAGGCACTGCCTAAACGCGGAGCTCCTATCTGTTTCTGGGTTGTATAATTTTTTATATCATAGCCAGCCTCTTTTGTTTTATTTCTTTACCGTTATAGTTACTGTACTGTTTCCTTATGTTGTACAATCTATACAGCTTTGTTTTCAAAACCATCACAGAGGCGGTGGCAGGAAGTTTTGGATGGGGGGCGCGATGTGTCGCGTGACAAAGGCACGCTGAATCGAGCGGGTTTCGGGGGCATGCCCCTCCCCCCCGGGAAATTTTGGAATTTTTAACCCTCTAAATATAGCCTGGCAAGCCAGACTAAATGTGAATATTTAGTCTGGCCTCGATCCGTAGACATTTCCGAAGCGGGTAGGAGGAACAAACTGCTGTCTTTCAAACTGTCTCTGTGCGTATAGACCAACGCTCTGACCAATCAGCGCAACAGTGACTGTGACGTAGTCAGAGCGACAGAAAGCAGTGGGGGAGACCTTGAAATAAATAATTTTTCAAAATGCGTATTAATTAATAAACAGGTTCTAGATATTAAGAAGTTTGGAGATAATGACCACAAGTTTGGAGTCTGTACCAAATACACATTTTTTTCCAAGTGTTTTTCAAGGGTTTGCTTAAACTGTTTTTGAGAGTTTTTATTTAGTGGCGTTTGGTGAAATAATTTCCCTTAAATTTAAAATAATGGGAAAATAAGAAACAATCAAAAAGTAATGTTTCAAAGCTGTTTATTAATTCTTCGTACTGCACAAACTAGCCCCATCCTTTTGGCTACGAGCGGAGCCAGCTGGTAGATCAGACTTTTGCCATAGCCGGTCGGCAAAACAGCGAAAACGTCCTTCTTGAAAAGGAATGAGCGGAGAGCCTCTTCCTGCGCATGTTTCAACGAAAACTCCAAGTCTAATTCTTCTAAAACTGATTCCAAAGCGGAGTCAAACGCGCGCTGTTCACTAGCCTGAAGCCATCTTTCCTGTTGCGCTTTATCCAGCGTCGCACAGCTTTGTCGGCACTCCTGCAAAAGCCCGCCCAAAGAATCCAAACAAAAACCTTGCGTTGTGATTGGCGGGCACGATTTGATGCCCGGGGTGTTTTTGTTTATATGGTCCGAGGCTAGACCCATTCGCTAGGCAAAAAATATTTTTGGCCGCTAGGCGGTTGGGTCTAGTTTACTAGGCTACTCTAAAACACTATTTCCCTCATTTTGAGAGGCAAATTTTGGTGGAGTAAAGCTAAGTTTAATGTCTCTATTAGAGTACATTTTGTCCACATATTTTTTTCTATATGAAACAGAACCAATGATACTATTGTTGCATATTTTTCAAATCAAAACTGTGAGATATTGGTGTATTGAAGCATGTATGAATGACATATGGGGCTGTATCGGTAAACTGGAAAAAACTACATTCCCTTAGTTTTCTCATGCCCCCCCCCACACACACACACACACACACACACAAACAAAATGCCAGAAAATTTGTCCGCAATGTCCTTGTTGAATTAAAGAGCTAATAGATTTATATACCTGCTCAGCTATGCGGTATAAAGCAAGAGCACGAATAACTGTCTTTCCTTTAGTCTTCAGTGCGAGTAAACAGTCATTCATTTCTTGGTTTGCGAAATTTGATTTGGGATGTTAAAACAAATTTATACTGAAAACTTACCTCGTTATCATCAAGCAACTTGGGTGCCTTTGTCGAGCCCAAAAAGTTTGCAATGGATATTTGTCTGAAACGCCTCTTCATACTGATTTTCAGTGAGTGGTCGGGGCAGCGAGCGAATTCCTGTAGATCTAGAGCAGCATCAAGTTTTTGGGCGCCCAAAACTGCTTGTACGCCTCGTGCACGCTATCTAGCTATCCGGACAGGACACGAGTTATCGGTCAGATACAAATGTAGCAACACGGTCATAGCCTTGCTGTCACAGGGTCCCCGCTTTGGCGCAAGTACCCAAGGAGACCAGACATGTCTAGACAGTTGCCACAGCAACGGGTTAATTAGTCCACAGAATATTCATAAATCAGCTTGTCTACTAAAAGTGATGGGTTTTGCAGTTCTGCGTAAGCCAAATAAGGAAAATCGGTGACATCAGGGCCAGGCTAATTTGCATCGGTTTTGATACGAATGTGTGCTACCAAACTACAGTACAAAGGGATGCCGCCGGGGCGCCAGGATGAAGGGGGATTTAATAAGGGAAAACAAAGGCGCACAGCTGGCTGTTTATTTACACTACTCTCTCCTTTTCTTCCTTGTAAATAGTCAAAGGACTCCCATCGTAACTTGGGGGGGCTAACAGAATTGTAGGGGGGGCGGTTGCCCCCCCCACCACCACTGCGTCAGAAAACAACTCAATGGGTTACTCACTACTCAGCTGTTGGGTTTCCTGTGGTGGCAGGCACGCACGCACAGGACCGAAACCATCAGAAGACAACTCAATGCCTATGGGGCTCCGCTCGCGTGGGTCTTCGGCCCGCACAGGAGCTCCGCTACAAAGTGCTGACACTGGATACTCTTTCCACAACGTCCTTCCAAAAAACCTCACCATATCAATAATTATTTGTACATTTTAATCCATTTATGTGGATCGTACCACCAAGTACCAACCTCTGGGAATGAGGTTGTTATAGGAACAATGGTTGCGGTTATAGAACATGAATCAACACCTTCTGAACAATCAGAATCAAGAACTCAACAGCACTGATGTATCAAATAAATGAACAAAAATAAAATATCAAACAAAAAAAAAACCTTGTCACTATGTTAAAAAAATAAGGTGGATAAGGAAGATTGTTCCAGAAAAAAATGTTAAAATTAATGTTTAAAATTAATGATTCATAACAGATGAGCTTTGATTGTCATCACACATTCAGTTTCTGTTTTATGCTTTTGAGATTACTCCAGATAAAGAATTGTTCATCAAGGCCATAAAACACAATGAGCTGAGAAATTAAACACAATTAACGTTACAGCAAGTCGTGTCTTTCATCTTCAGTCTGACATCGGGTTCGGAAAATTGGAGACGTACGTGAAACTGGGCAAACTGGGAGAGGTGAGTCAGATCTCTCAGATATCGCTGGTTTTTCTCACTACAGCAAACCAACTACAATTATTACATATGCACCATCTTGATTAAAAAATAAAATCAGTGAATCTGTGTAGACGTGATTTCTGTAAACAGTAACAAGTTCAGTATTGTTGTGCCCTGAGTCTGGCCTGAACTCATACGGGTAGCGGGAAAGCTCATCAATCTGATGGTTCTCAAAGCCATATGTCCATTTTCCATTAACTGTAAAAAATACAGACAGACTATTGGGGGGAAAGAAAACAACAACAATAACAAGAAAAACAACAAGTTGTCCAGCACATAGCCTTGATGGATACCCTGAAAAAAAAGTAGAAGACAAGACTGTGTGAAGGAAAAATCAGATTGGTGATAACAAGCAAGCAGAAGAGTACTAAAGTGAAGACTAAATCTGATCAGGACTTTAATGTATTATACATAATTTATTATTTAATAAAGGTTTTGTGGGGCAGCACGGTGGTGTAGTGGTTAGCGCTGTCGCCTCACAGCAAGAAGGTCCGGGTTCGAGCCCCGTGGCCAGCGAGGGCCTTTCTGTGTGGAGTTTGCATGTTCTCCCCGTGTCCGCGTGGGTTTCCTCCGGGTGCTCCGGTTTCCCCCACAGTCCAAAGACATGCAGGTTAGGTTAACTGGTGACTCTAAATTGAGCGTAGGTGTGAATGTGAGTGTGAATGGTTGTCTGTGTCTATGTGTCAGCCCTGTGATGACCTGGCGACTTGTCCAGGGTGTACCCCGCCTTTTGCCCGTAGTCAGCTGGGATAGGATCCAGCTTGCCTGCAACCCTGTAGAAGGATAAAGCGGCTACAGATAATGAGATGAGATAAAGGTTTTGTTTTTGGCGAAATACATATATCACAAGAGTTACAAGCTAAACAAATTTTTAAAAAATTCAGGAATTAAACACATGGGGGCGTACTGCTTCAGGAACATAATCCATGACAAGTTAAGGCCTCTGCATGCTCTTGCGACAAGGCTTTCGCAGATAGCTTTTCGCAGACAGTTGTAATTTATCGTTGAGCGGGGAGTAATAGGCGTGCGCAATGTTATTCACCGGCACAATGCAAGGGGGCGCGAAGTCGCTAGGAGTAGTTGGTGGGTGTGGTTAGTGGAGTGTTTATCCTCCGGTTACTTATAGTGACTAGAACTTTTTTTTTTAATAATGAATAGAACTGGAGTCGTATAGATGTACGTACTTCCTCAATCAACCGCTCTTCATGCTGCTCCATCTTCGCTCGTGTTTTTAAAAATGCCGGTCGTGAAAACAAAACAAACCGGGAAAGTAGGGAAGCGGAAGTGCGTGTACAGCGGGTAGAGTGGACCAATCAGAGCCCTCTTGTCTGCAATGCTGTCTGCGAGGCTTCTGCGGTGGTCACAATTTTTGGGAGGTGCGCGCAGAGCGTCTGCGAAGGTGGGGGGGCTACGCAGACACTGTCTGCGACGCTATCTGCGAGGACTGGGTTGTCAGCATAAATTGGCCTTTACTCTTCCCACGAGTGTTGTAGTCAAGACCAATTAAACTGAGACCAAGTCATGACCAAGACCAGAGTGTATCGAGACCAAGTCAAGACCAAGACTTTGAGGGGTTCAGATCAAGTCAAGATTAAAACCAAGGAAGGGTGAGACTGAGCCATGACCAAGAAGAGAGTACCGTATATCAAGATCAAGACATTGAGGGATTGAGATCAAGTCCAAACCAAGACCAAGACACGGCGAGACCAAGTCAAGACCAGAACCAGACCAGTGGATGTGAAGGGGGAGGAGTGACAGCCATTAACAGGAAGAAAAATTTCAAATTAGCAATGAGTCACGTGATTGGTTGTGTTTGAAGCAGGAAGTCTTACAGTACATCCAATCACAGTAACAATATTAACAAATAACTCAGACAATGCACAGGCAATTTAATGAAATCCCCACAGTTGTGGTCTTGATCAGTCTTGAAATAAAATCCCAAGTCCTCCATGTCCGAGACTGAGACAAGACTGAGTCATTTGATTCTGAGACAAGACCGAGACCTTCAAAAAGTGATCTTGAGAATAACCAGTCTCAAGTACCACAACAATACTTCCCACCCAGAATCCGAATATTTCCCTCTACCCAAATGTCCTGAAGTGTTTTATTCCTTCTATACCACAGCAGCTTGCTAGCGATGACAAGTATTCTCTGATAAACATCATACTTTTTATCTATTTAGCCAATTATTGTTGCAGTCGTTTCCTCACCAGCATCTCTTTTTTTTTTTTCTTTCTCAAAGTTAATAAGGCAAAAAAAAAAAAATGCAGCTTGTCAAGTTACAGAGAAACCAAAAAATTCCTGAAGATTTTCCTGTGGGGCGGCACGGTGGTGTAGTGGTTAGCGCTGTCGCCTCACAGCAAGAAGGTCTGGGTTCGAGCCCCGTGGCCGACGAGGGCCTTTCTGTGCGGAGTTTGCATGTTCTCCCCGTGTCCGCGTGGGTTTCCTCCGGGTGCTCCGGTTTCCCCCACAGTCCAAAGACATGCAGGTTAGGTTAACTGGTGACTCTAAATTGACCGTAGGTGTGAATGTGAGTGTGAATGGTTGTCTGTGTCTATGTGTCAGCCCTGTGATGACCTGGCGACTTGTCCAGGGTGTACCCCGCCTTTCGCCCGTAGTCAGCTGGGATAGGCTCCAGCTTGCTTGCGACCCTGTAGAACAGGATAAAGCGGCTACAGATAATGAGATGAGATTTTCCTGTGGGGGGGAAACTTACCAACTGACTCTTGAGATTTGTTAGATCAGAACGTATTGATTTTTAAGTTTATATAATATCATGTAGATCATCCATCGGTCAAGTTCCTGGGAATGAGCTTTTATGAAACATTTTAGAAATAATCACCACATTCGAGAATTCAACATCGTAAAGAGAATTGATAAGAATTACCATGGCTAGACTTCACTTTAATTTCCGGATCATAAGTGAGGCAGCTTTTATGTGTCTTGTATTTTTTCTTCCTGTATAGAATATAATATATTAAGCTCATTGTTCCTTCATTGTTCTGAATCTTGGCCTCACGTTATCTTGGTCTCTACACCAGGGCACTTATGCTACAGTATTCAAGGGGCGCAGCAAGCTGACGGAAAACCTGGTGGCCCTGAAAGAGATCCGGCTTGAGCATGAAGAAGGAGCCCCTTGTACCGCCATCAGGGAAGGTAGTGTCCTTCTCCAGAACAACTTCACAATAACAGGCCATTTTTAAGCTCCCTGGTTGTTAAAGCTCCAGATTTGTGGTCGGGAGTGCAAATCCTAGACTAGTGAGCTGCAGGCTTCCTCTCCCCCGGGCTTAAATCTCTCTCCTAAATGAGAGGACGCGGACGTGACGGGAATGGGTAAAGAAGGAGTGTCACTGTGAAGCAAGACTGCCACCTAGTGGGCTTGCTGGGTTTGATCTCGGACAGGAAGCCTGTGTTGTGAAGCTGAAGTGCTAGAATGATGAAGCGTAGTAGAGTTTTGGCATGCGTACATCTCTGAGAGCCACTAATGAACAAGACAGGTTATGCACACAGAGTTCCTAGAGGTGTCTACAGTCAGGTCAACTTGGTTCTTCAAGGCTTCAAGGGAAGGGTCCATCTAAGAACCTTCACATTACATTACGTTACGTTAATGACATATTATCCAGAGCGACATACAACATACCCAGAGCAGCCTGGGGAGCAGTTTTAAGTTAAGGTTAAGTGCCTTGCTCAAGGGCACTTCAGCCATTCCTGCTGGTCCAGGGAATCGAATCAGCGACCTTTTGGTCCCAAAAGCTGCTTCTCTAACCATTAGGCCATGGCTTCACTTCGAGACTGTAACATCTTTTAAGATCATAACAGGATTCGGTTGAGAGGAGCCAGGAATGGTGTCATTATCGTAATCAGTGCTTAATAAAACAGTAAAACATAAGGTACCGGAACCGAGAGGAGCTCCAGCAGGTGGAAATGGAGGGGAAAGGTCCTGGAGCATACAGTATAGACACACACAGTGACACAGTTCAGTCAAATAAAACATATAACAACAAATTCAGCTGTCTTTTTTTTCACCATTTCAAAAATTCTTTGTTGGCTGGTTACATGAGGACACTACAATTTCTAGTTAGCACTTGGGTGTCCTTGAAATGGATCAGTTGTAGACTATTTTTGGAAGCCACATGACACATGAAGAATGATAATTTCTTTAACAAGAAAAAAAAAACTGTAGATGTGTCAGTTTTATGAAAATAACTCCAAAACAGATGCTAGTTTCATTCTCATGAGCACCAGATTAGTCTGAATGCTGAATGACTTCGGGAAGTTAACGAGGCTGTGTTAAAAAAAATATTTAAATACAGCCTGTGCTAGATCGTCAAATTTCCATTAACTGCTAAATTATTATGCGGTCAAAAAAAACCCCAAAAAACCCTCCCATCCTTGCAGCCTAAAGCTGTACAGCGAGAGGAATCTTGTTATCTGACAACCGCTCAAGCTGTACGCCTCGATCTCTTAACATGGCAATGAAAATCGCATCACGAATGTGTTCACACTGTAACGATGCCTCCTGTGGCAGGTGCTTGCATATGGGGTGCCGAGTGTCACCGGGCCCATTTCGTGGACGAAATGCATTTCGTCCATCACAGAATGCATTTCATCATCACAAAATGCATTTCGTTGGACGAAATGATGGACGAAATGCATTTCGTGGGACGAAATGATGGACGAAATGCATGTCGTGGGACGAAATGCATTTTGTCCATCACGAAATGCATTTCGTGGGACGAAATGCATTTTGTGATGACGAAATGCATTCTATGATGGACGAAATGCATTTCGTCCATCACAAAATGAATTTTGTCCATCACGAAATGCATTTCGTCCACAGAATGCAGTATGATAGATCACGAAATGAATTTCGTCAATCACAGAATGCATTTCATCGGACGAAATGAATTTCGTCCATCATGAAATGCATTTCGTCCACAGTATGCAGTATGGTAGATCACGAAATGAATTCCATCAATCACAGAATGCCTTTCGTACATCACGAAATGCATTCCGTCCACATAAGACCTTTGATTGTGCCATTTTTCCAAATGATCTTTTATGACCTGTTTGCACATTTTGCGTGACCAGTAGGCTACACAACGTGGCATGGGCCCGGTGACACTTGGCACCCCATACTTGCATCGCATGACGATTGAAAGCTAAAAGCCAGTGATGCCACCAGTCACCTCAGTATGAAAGTGAGGTTGTTGACACGCAGGCAGCGCTCAGTTTGCTCAGCTTTATGCATCAAAACCTAAAACAGAAGGGAAAGGGTGAACAGGGACATGAAAACGGGTGTTTAATCTACTATGGCACGTCCTCCCATTACCTGAGTGTTTCTGTAATCAATTTTCTCTCAAATCCATGAAACAAGCTCGTTACTCATTAATACAGTTACTATGGTCACGCCGAGCATACACAAAGTTACAGATAGATGTTCGTTTCCATTGTTAACTTTTAACTAGCTCACACGACATGACATCGAGCTAAATTTTTCACTGTCAGAAAGCTGACTTCCAAGAGCTTCGAGGATATCATCTATTTATGCCTCACTTAGCCGTCCACACCAGAGTTACGATCCAGTTCACAAGTCATTATGTCAGACTTTGTTGGCAAATCGTGTCAAAATCATTCAATTCAACTCAATTTTATTTGTGTAGCAATTTTAACAGTGGAAAGCTGCTTTACAGAAATATATAATTCATGACAAAAAAAAAATGTCAGATTTGTGGCAAAAAAAACATAGTAAAATTCTACCAAAGGCATCTCATAATCATCGCAAAATCTTGCAAAAACATTATGGGAAAATGTGACAATATCGGAAACTTGTCAAAATCAGGTAAAATCTGTCAAAATGGTGAGAAAATCGTATTAGAATTGTGGTGTAATTGTAGCAAAATTAAAATGTACCAAAATCAGATAAAAATTGTAACAAAATCTTGGCAAAACTGTCGTAAAAATCATATCAAAATTATAGCAACAGTTTTATCAGAATTGTACCAAAATCATGTCAAAATATGAGCAAACTTGTATCAAAATTGTAGCAAAATTAAAAATGTAGCAAAATCATATCAAAATTGTCTCAAAATTAGATCAAAATGATCAGAACTGCATCCAAATTATATCAAAATTGTATCAAACCATAACAAAATTATAGCAAAACTTTTATCAAAATTGTAGCAAAATCATATCAAAATGATATAAAAATTGTAGGAAAATCATAAAATTATTGCAAATTTATATCAAAATTATATCAAAATTGCATCAAACCATCACAAAATCACATCAAAATGATCTCAAAATTGTAGCAAAGTCATAATTATAATTATAGCAAATTTTTTATCAAATTTGTAGCAAAATTATATCAAAATTGCAGCAAGATTTTTATCAAAATTGTAGTAAAATCGTATCAGTATTAGAGCAAAACTGTATCAAAATTGTGGCACGGTCAAGCAGGGCAAACCGGCCTTAAAAGCTTTTTTTCGTCCCTCTAACGTTCTATGAATTATTGTTACCCCCAGCACAGAGATGGCCATTTTTGTACCAGTGTAGAAATCTCGACCTGACACCCTCCCATGAGGATCCCTTATTTATAATACTGTTTAAGAGCGTGTTCACGGTGGTAATTTTCTGTTCATTTTGTGTTTCTGTAGTTTCACTGCTGAAAAACCTGAAACACGCCAACATTGTGACTCTGCATGACATCATCCATACAGACCGCTGCCTCACTCTGGTCTTTGAATATTTGGTAAGATTTCGTACACTCCTTTGCACGCCTTTGGGGTAGATAACACCAATGGGGGATGGGGGTGGAGATGACATCATCAAACCTACCACTGCTGAGCTCCATGAGTACGGTCCAGCTGTGACCCAAAGCCAGTTATATCATAAACATTTAACAGTTATTCCACGTAATTGAATCGTACATGAGCTGATATCCAACGAGGCGCATAGCACCGAGTTGGCTATAATCCATGTACAACGAGATTGAGTGGATTAACTGTTTTATTGTATCTACATTCACTGGATTTTGAGAAACGGAGCATTTTTATTTTTTGCAAATCCAATAAATAAAACCTTTATACAAAACGTCCGACAAAATAATTTCCACTTAGAATGTAAACAAGCCGGCGAAATGACAGGCGCAATTTGTGAAAAATGCGATAATAATGATAATTCTTGAAAAATAAAAAAGGTACGTCCTTACCATCAAATACTTTAATCCCATATTTTATTGCTTTTTTTTGTATTTTTTGTGGTTTTGTTTTCGAGTCGAGTTTTTATTTCATCCTCGGTTGGTTCAGCAACATGCGCTGCCATTTTGTTTTTCTCTACTCGCGGTATATGAGCTGATATCCTAGTAGTAGAGTAGCCAATCAGAGTGCACGATTGCTCATATCCAGTGAATGTGGATAGAATAAAAGTAAATAGATGGCTGACGTATGTTCATATCTTGGTGGTTACGAGAGACCAGGAGTGATGCCAATGAGTAAGGAATAAAACGCTCTGCATCATGCTGTTCTAGAAAAATAATCAACAATGTGGTGGTGTGATTTGTCCAAAGGGAACCGTAGTTACAGGTGCCACCCCGAGTCTGATTACTGCCCTAGAACAGCATGTCCTGAAGTGTTTTATTCCTTTTATACCAAAGCAGTTTGCCAACATTTACCACATCATCTGTTCTTTATTAAATACCAACATAGTGTAATATGTTTATTATTATTATTTTTACATTAAGTTGATCGTCCAATAACACGTCCCTGTGTCAGATGTTACTATAGAAATGGTAACGTATTAGAACAAGTGCATTAGTAGCCTTCGATGTTTGACTTGAATCCAGGACATGTGAATGTGTGTTAATCTGTTTTTTTTTTTGCTAAATGTGTTCTGGTTTTGCAGGACAGCGATTTGAAGCAGTATCTAGACAACTGTGGAAACCTCATGAGCATGCACAACGTGAAGGTGCTGCATTGATCTCCGTCACTTTCCAAGCTGAAAAGGAAAAAAATTCCAATTATAATAATAAATAATGATTTCACGTTCTTGCCTTCTAGATATTTATGTTCCAGCTTCTGCGTGGTTTATCTTATTGTCATAAGAGAAAGATTCTACACAGGGACCTCAAACCGCAGAATCTGCTCATCAACGAGAAGGGAGAACTGAAACTAGCTGATTTTGGTGAGACTCTTTCAGAACATTACACACGCAAAGCTTACTTTCATCTGATCTCAGACTCCATAACACAGATCCCTTATTCTCTTCCCCTCAGCAACAGCACGACTTTGTAACTTCAAATGATATAAATCTCAGCATGGTGCCGTGCCAATTACGGGGTTACCAGGCAATCTTTCTTCCTTGGATGAATAATGTTTATTGTTTTTCTCTCTCACTCGCTCTCTCTTTCTCTCTCTCCGGCTTGTTAGGTCTGGCGAGAGCAAAATCCGTCCCGACAAAAACTTACTCCAACGAGGTGGTGACTTTGTGGTACCGGCCTCCAGATGTCCTGCTGGGTTCCACAGAGTACTCCACTCCCATAGACATGTGGTAAGTACTTGCTAATCCACATGCTAGCTCCTACGTGCTAACAGAGTTAGCCACAGGGGATATTAAAATTTCCTCCTCTACGATTCCTTCTTACGAGTAACAGCGTTGAGAAAAAAAATCACTTGCTTCTTTTTAGCTACATAAATAAAGACATATCATAAACAGTCAGTCAGGGCGGCACGGTGGTGTAGTGGTTAGCGCTGTCGCCTCACAGCAAGAAGGTCCTGGGTTCGAGCCCCGGGTCCGGTGAGGGCCTTTCTGTGTGGAGTTTGCATGTTCTCCCCGTGTCTGCGTGGGTTTCCTCCGGGTGCTCCGGTTTCCCCCACAGTCCAAAGACATGCAGGTTAGGTTAACTGGTGACTCTAAATTGAGCGTAGGTGTGAATGTGAGTGTGAATGGTTGTCTGTGTCTATGTGTTAGCCCTGTGATGACCTGGCGACTTGTTCAGGGTGTACCCCGCCTTTCGCCCGTAGTCAGCTGGGATAGGATCCAGCTTGCCTGCGACCCTGTAGAAGGATAAAGCGGCTAGAGATAATGAGATGAGATGAGATAAACAGTCAGCTAATTAGCTGATGCTAATGTAGCGATATTTAGACTTTATTTCCTAACACTTACAACCCCGATTCCAAAAAAGTTGGGACAAAGTACAAATTGTAAATAAAAATGGAATGCAATGATGTGGAAGTTTCAAAATTCCATATTTTATTCAGAATAGAACATAGATGACATATCAAATGTTTAAACTGAGAAAATGTATCATTTAAAGAGAAAAATTAGGTGATTTTAAATTTCATGACAACAACACATCTCAAAAAAGTTGGGACAAGGCCATGTTTACCACTGTGAGACATCCCCTTTTCTCTTTACAACAGTCTGTAAACGTCTGGGGACTGAGGAGACAAGTTGCTCAAGTTTAGGGATAGGAATGTTAACCCATTCTTGTCTAATGTAGGATTCTAGTTGCTCAACTGTCTTAGGCCTTTTTTGTCGTATCTTCCGTTTTATGATGCACCAAATGTTTTCTATGGGTGAAAGATCTGGACTGCAGGCTGGCCAGTTCAGTACCCGGACCCTTCTTCTACGCAGCCATGATGCTGTAATTGATGCAGTATGTGGTTTGGCATTGTCATGTTGGAAAATGCAAGGTCTTCCCTGAAAGAGACGTCGTCTGGATGGGAGCATATGTTGCTCTAGAACCTGGATATACCTTTCAGCATTGATGGTGTCTTTCCAGATGTGTAAGCTGCCCATGCCACACGCACTAATGCAACCCCATACCATCAGAGATGCAGGCTTCTGAACTGAGCGCTGATAACAACTTGGGTCGTCCTTCTCCTCTTTAGTCCGAATGACACGGCGTCCCTGATTTCCATAAAGAACTTCAAATTTTGATTCGTCTGACCACAGAACAGTTTTCCACTTTGCCACAGTCCATTTTAAATGAGCCTTGGCCCAGAGAAGACGTCTGCGCTTCTGGATCGTGTTTAGATACGGCTTCTTCTTTGAACTATAGAGTTTTAGCTGGCAACGGCGGATGGCACGGTGAATTGTGTTCACAGATAATGTTCTCTGGAAATATTCCTGAGCCCATTTTGTGATTTCCAATACAGAAGCATGCCTGTATGTGATGCAGTGCCGTCTAAGGGCCCGAAGATCACGGGCACCCAGTATGGCTTTCCGGCCTTGACCCTTACGCACAGAGATTCTTCCAGATTCTCTGAATCTTTTGATGATATTATGCACTGTAGATGATGATATGTTCAAACTCTTTGCAATTTTACACTGTCGAACTCCTTTCTGATATTGCTCCGCTATTTGTCGGCGCAGAATTAGGGGGATTGGTGATCCTCTTCCCATCTTTACTTCTGAGAGCCGCTGCCACTCCAAGATGCTCTTTTTATACCCAGTCATGTTAATGACCTATTGCCAATTGACCTAATGAGTTGCAATTTGGTCCTCCAGCTGTTCCTTTTTTGTACCTTTAACTTTTCCAGCCTCTTATTGCCCCTGTCCCAACTTTTTTGAGATGTGTTGCTGCCATGAAATTTCAAATGAGCCAATATTTGGCATGAACTTTCAAAATGTCTCACTTTCGACATTTGATATGTTGTCTATGTTCTATTGTGAATACAATATCAGTTTTTGAGATTTGTAAATTATTGCATTCCGTTTTTATTTACAATTTGTACTTTGTCCCAACTTTTTTGGAATCGGGGTTGTACATATTAAGTAGCATATTAACTAACTGTCACTTTAAAGCTTACAGGATAGCAATGCATTATGGGTAACACTCAAGGATATGAATATTCATCATCATCATCATCATCATCATCACCACCATTTATAACACAACAGTGATGCTTCCCAATATGGCTGACCCTGTGAATCAAATTTATGCTAATGCTAAATGTAATTACAGCATAATTTTAGCTGGACAAAGTCTTTTCTGAGGAAAATATCATCACATCTGAGGCAAATGTTGATATTCCGGATAGTTTTATCTTATTTCGTTATCACTACAACTTTATATTGTTTATAAAGCAACAAAAACAAAAAGGCTTAGCTGCTACATGCTAGCTAGTACTTACTGTTTATATCTCAAAGTTTCATTACAATAGTGTTTTCCGTAGAAATTTCCAAAGAAATTGTAACCTTACAGAATCATTTCTTACGAATTTATCAACACATCTGAGGGAAATGTTGATATTCCTGAGAGATTTAGCTTGCTTCACTGCCACTGCAACTTTATATCGCTTAAATGAACAGCTTAGCGCTTGAAGTTCATATTTCAATTACAGTGCACAGTTTTTTCTTAGGAATTTATCAACATAACATTCTGAGGGAAATGTTGATATTCTGGTCAGTTTTTATCTTATTTACAACTTGTTGAAGTAAACAGCATCGCTGCTATGTGCTAGCTAGTGTTTAGCCTCTAGATCTCCTAGCTGTTTTAGCAATGGTATTTTCAATTAATTTGGCAATTCGTTTGTCCTTCAACATCAAAAATCACAAATTAAGAAGTATACATGTTGTGCGATACAACAAATGTGCTATATTATTATTATTATTATTATTATTATTATTATTATTATTATTTTAACCAGTATGCATGTATTGAACAAGCAAAGCGCTTCTTCAGCCGTAGGAGATGAAACCAGGAGATTTTCAAAAAGGTTGGTGGATGTATAGAAGATATTACACTTTCACCTGAAGATATGAATTTTATCTTCAAGTGGTGAATTTATATTTTTCAACACGTGAAGATAAACTTCATATCTTCACACCACTGTGTAATGTTCTTTATATTATATGCACACATCCACAAAAAAAAATACGCAAGTTAATCAAAAGAATTTTAATTTTGAACTGGTTCGCCATTTTGACAAGTCAGCGGGAAAACACTGGGAGTGACGTCATCGGAGTGCAATATCGGGAATTGTTATCCATACAGGACACTTTTTCAAAGGAATAAAAACGTGTTCTATTCCCTTCTAGTGCGTTTCATTGATTTGGTTCGATAGCATGCAATATTGTTAGTATATCACTTATCCTATGTGTATTACGTCACTCTACCCAATGGAGAATGAGTGGTGAATATGGTTTACGATATTGCATGGTTGTCAAGACAACATGACATCACATGTCAGAGACGTAAAACCTCCACACTAGCGAGCGACTGGGACAATTTGTAAACAAACATGGCCGCCAGGTTTGCTTCGTTAAATATGGAAGATTTTGAGAGAATTTTGAAAGAGAAAGACGCGTTGAAAACCCGAAAGGAATTTGTATGGATGATAATAATAATAATAATAATAATAATACTGGATGGCTTTTTTTCATGGTATATCAGAAATATTCCATTCAGCTACCCATCTTCGACTTGTTCAGTATCATGCTAGCTGAATGGAATATATCTGATATACCACTCAACGCCAGCCAATATTATTTAAATATGTCACTCAGATCTGTGATGTACCGTATTTCGTATGAAAAATGCGAGTTTTTCAACATGAGAAGATAAAATTCACATCAAACTAACGTATGATTTCCTTTTTATTATATCAACACATTCACAAACAAAAAGTGCCCGAATTTATCAAAATAATTCATCGATTTCCTTACGAGTGACATATAGAGACTTATGTCACGGTTTTGGTTCTCCATGTCCCAGATGGAGCTCGTATGAAAAATACCAGTGGTGTATTTCCCAGTAAAACACTGACGTTATTATGACATTCGTTCTATGGGTCTCCAAAGTTCAGAGAGTGTACAGTAGTGTTAGGACTAGGACTGTTTTGGCCTCTAGAGGCCGCTGTTATTTCCTTTTCATGTCGTGTTCATTTTGGCCTCTAGAGGCCGCCACTGTTCCTGTGTTTTGAGTTTGTGTTAATTGCCTAATTATCTTCACCTGTGTCCTTAATTAGTTTGTCTATTTATACCCCTGAGTTCAGTCCTCTTGTCACGGAGTCTTTGTGCTGTTATGTTTATCTCCAGTTTCCTTTGTACTGTGTTTTTTGATCTTCTTAGCTTTTGTATTTTTGCACTTTGCTTTTCTTTTGGATTATACTCTTTGGTTTTTTTTTGTCTTTTGTTTTGCCCTGTATATAGTGTATATAGTTTAAATAAACCTTTTGATTCTTTTTCTACTTCCGCCTCACGCCTCTGCATTTGAGTCATCCCCCTGGTGGCCTAGTGGGGGTTTGCTGGATTATCACACCAACGAACCAGGTTCGAATCCCAGCAAAACCCTAACAGAAAGACTCCGTCATGACCGACTCAGCAGAGGCTGCTTCAACTGTCTACCCGGCCAACCTTCAGGGAATTATGGCAGCTTTGACACGCTTCGGAGCGACCATGGACGCTCATGGACGTACGCTCACCAGCCAACGTGAGGCCCTCGCTCGCCACGAGGAACTGCTTCAGCAAATTGGGAAAACCCTGGCACAGCTGACATCTCTGCCTGCATCTCCTGCTCCTGATCCAGTTCCTGCTCCTGATCCAGCTCCCACTCCTGCTCCAGTGCCTCCTGCAATGCTGCCTTCTTCACCTCGCGAACCCAGCCTTCCTGCACCACAGAGGTATGACGGCAAGCACAGTGAGTGCCGAGAGTTCCTTACCCAGTGTCAACTCACCTTTGAGCTTCAGCCTACCACCTACACTACGGATCGCCGCAAGATTGCCTTTGTGATCACCTTATTAGCTGGTAAGGCGCGAGCCTGGGCTACTGCTATCTGGCAAAGACAGGGACCTGAGTGCTTTGATTTCCAGCTGTTTTCTGAAGAGATGCTTCGGGTCTTCGATCAGGCAGACATCAGTACCGACGCAGCCCGAAAGCTCATGTCCATCCGGCAAGGAGGAAGCGTCGCAGATTACGCCATCTCGTTCCGAACACTCGCAGCAGTAAGTGGATGGAACGAGACTGCCCTGGTGTCAGCCTTTCACCATGGTCTGTCTGACCCCATCAAGGACGGTCTGGCCTCTATTGGATGCCCAAGTGACCTCGAAACCCTCATCTCACATGCTATTCGTCTGGACAACAGGATGAGAGAACGCCACCAAGCCTTGAGCCCCCCCAGCCTCCCTACCTCTACCTGGAGACCGTCTACCTCCTTCAGTGACTGTCCAGAACCCATGCAAGTGGGTCGTACTCGCCTCTCCGCATCTGAGAGGGAGCGCAGAAGGAGGGACAAGTGCTGCATCTACTGTGGCAAGCCTGGTCACTTCCGAGCATCATGTCCCGAACTCTTGGGTAAAGGACCGCCCCGTCCAGCCGAGAGAGGGTTGTGACGGGGCCTACCCTCTCTCCCGGACTCCCTGGCCAAGGAATCTACATCCCAGTCTCCATCTCCTGGGGTGAGTCTGTCCACTCTTGTCAAGCTTTGATAGACTCAGGGGCGGCTGGGAACTTTATGGATATTCACTTCGCCCAAAGCATCAATATTCCGACTGCACCTCTTGAAGTCCCACTGTCTGTGTCTGCCCTCGATGGCCAAGCGTTAGGTGATGGAAGAGTCACCCAAGTTACTTCTCCAGTTTTCCTCCAGTCTCAAGGTCACAAGGAAGAAATATCCCTGCACCTGATTCCTTCACCTGAGTTCCCAGTTATTCTAGGCCTTCCTTGGCTTACTCGCCACAACCCTCGCATAGACTGGGTAACAAGCCAGGTTGTGGAATGGGGCCCTGCATGCCATGCCTCTTGTCTGCTCTCTAGCTCTCCTGTGTCTCCTGCCGAGCCCCCTGATCTCACCGAGTTATCTCAAGTTCCCACAGAGTACTGGGATCTCAAGGAGGTATTCAGCAAGAGCAGGGCCGCCGTTCTTCTTCCGCACCGGGCCTACGACTGTGCCATCGACTTGCTCCCTGGGACTACCCCTCCTCGTGGCAGACTGTTTTCACTCTCTCAGCCAGAACGCAAGGCCATGGAGGAATACCTCAAAGATGCCCTGGTCTCTGGGTTTATTCGACCCTCCACTTCACCTGCTGGAGCCGGCTTCTTCTTTGTCGGCAAGAAGGATGGGGGGCTCCGACCATGTATTGATTACAGGGGCCTGAATAAGATCACTGTGCGCAACCGATATCCCCTTCCGCTGATGTCCACAGCTTTCGACCTGCTCCAAGGCGCCACCGTCTTCACCAAGTTGGACCTACGGAACGCATACCACCTCATCCGTATCCGACAGGGAGACGAGTGGAAGACTGCCTTTAACACCCCGTCTGGGCACTACGAATACCAGGTGATGCCCTTCGGACTCACCAACGCACCAGCTGTTTTTCAGGCCCTAATCAACGACGTCTTAAGGGACATGATTAACCTATACGTTTTTGTCTACCTCGACGACATCCTTATCTTTTCCAAGACCGTGCAGGAGCACCGCCACCATGTCCGCCAGGTTCTCCAGAGGCTGCTACAGAACAATCTGTTCGCCAAGGCCCAGAAATGCGAATTTCATGTTCCCGAGGTCTCCTTTCTGGGATTTATTGTACGGACAGGCCAACTCCAAATGGACCCTGCCAAGACCCTGGCCGTCCGGGATTGGCCTACTCCCAAGTCCGTTAAGGAGGTTCAGCGGTTCTTAGGATTCGCTAACTTCTACCGCAAGTTCATCAGGAACTTCAGTTCTGTGGCAGCACCCATGTCAGACCTCACCAAAGGGACAGGTGGATCTTATGGCTGGTCTCCTCAGGCAGAAAAGGCGTTCAAAGACCTCAAGGACCGCTTCTGCACGGCACCCATTCTGGTTCTCCCGGACACCTCCCAACCATTCATCGTGGAGGTGGACGCCTCGGACAGTGGTGTCGGCGCGGTGCTCTCTCAACGTTCGGAAGGAAAGCTGCACCCCTGCGCTTACTTCTCCCACCGCCTGAGTCCTGCTGAGTCCCGGTACGATGTGGGGGATCGAGAACTGCTAGCGGTCAAACTGGCCCTTGAGGAGTGGAGGCACTGGCTGGAGGGAGCACAACATCCATTCCTGGTTTGGACTGACCACAAGAACCTGGAGTACCTCCAGCAAGCCAAGAGACTGAACCCTCGACAGGCTAGGTGGGCCCTGTTTTTCAGTCGGTTTGACTTCACCCTCTCATACCGCCCCGGCTCCAAGAACACCAAACCTGACGCACTGTCCAGACTGTTCTCTGCCACTAACAGGGAGAATGAAGTCGGGCCTATTATCCCTGTGTCCCGGATTGTGGCCCCTGTCCGCTGGGGTATTGAGGAGGCTGTCCGACGAGCCCAACGCCAGGACCCCGGTCCTGGGACGGGGCCACCAGGCCTCTTGTACGTCCCACATCAAGCCCGGGCCAAGGTTCTCCAGTGGGGTCACTCTTCCCCTCTCACCGCCCACCCGGGAGCTCGGAGGACCCTGGACTTCCTGAAAAGACGCTTCTGGTGGCCTAACATGGAGAAGGAAGTAAGGTCATTTGTCCTGTCCTGTGAGGTTTGCACCAGAACCAAGAACCCACGACAGCGTCCCCAGGGTCTCCTGCATCCTCTGACCATTCCCCGGCGTCCCTGGTCCCACGTGGCAGTCGACTTTATCACGGGTCTCCCTGAGTCACAAGGTAACACGGTCATTTTGGTCTTAGTTGACAGATTCTCCAAGGCCTGCCGCTTCATACCACTGTGCAAACTCCCCTCTGCTCTTGAAACTGCGAAACTTTTGTTTAATCATGTCTTCCGAGTCTTTGGTCTTCCACAGGACATCGTCTCAGACCGAGGGCCCCAGTTCTCCTCCCGAGTGTGGCACGGGTTCTGCAAGGTCATCGGAGCCACTGCCAGCCTCTCCTCTGGGTTTCACCCACAGTCCAATGGTCAGACGGAGAGGCTCAACCAGGACCTGGAAACCACCCTGCGAGGCCTGGCTATGGATAACCTGACATCGTGGAGCACCTGGCTGCCATGGGCGGAGTACGCCCACAACACCCTGCAGTCATCGGCCACCAAGCTGTCGCCATTCCAGTGCCAATTCGGGTTCCAGCCACCTCTGTTCCCGGACCAGGAGGAGGACGCGGGGGTGCCCTCGGTCAACCAATATGTGAGACGGTGTCGCAAGACCTGGAGCAAGGTCAGGAAGACCCTCATACAGACCTCCAGAACCAACCAGACTCAGGCCAACCGCCATAGAAGACCTGCACACGCTTTCCGCCCTGGGCAGCGTGTTTGGCTGTCCACTAAGGACCTTCCACTGCGGGTGGAGAACCGCAAGCTTGCTCCTCGCTACATTGGCCCCTTCAAGGTGGTGCGCAGGGTGAACCCTGTCTCCTACCGGCTCCAGTTGCCCCGGACTCTGAGGATCAACCCCACTTTCCATGTTTCCCTGTTACGGCCCGTACTGACGTCTACGTATGCCCCTGCCCCTAGGAACCCCCCACCCCCCCGCATCTTCCAGGGGCAGACTGTGTTCACTGTGAATCGCCTGCTTGACTCCCGCCGGGTCCGCGGCGGGTTGCAATATCTGGTGGACTGGGAGGGCTATGGTCCTGAGGAGCGCTGCTGGGTTCCTGCTCGGGATGTCCTTGATAAAGAACTATGTCGGGACTTCCATTCGGCCCATCCGGATCGCCCTGGGAACGTCAGGAGACGCTCCTAGAGGGGGGGGTCCTGTTAGGACTAGGACTGTTTTGGCCTCTAGAGGCCGCTGTTATTTCCTTTTCATGTCGTGTTCATTTTGGCCTCTAGAGGCCGCCACTGTTCCTGTGTTTTGAGTTTGTGTTAATTGCCTAATTATCTTCACCTGTGTCCTTAATTAGTTTGTCTATTTATACCCCTGAGTTCAGTCCTCTTGTCACGGAGTCTTTGTGCTGTTATGTTTATCTCCAGTTTCCTTTGTACTGTGTTTTTTGATCTTCTTAGCTTTTGTATTTTTGCACTTTGCTTTTCTTTTGGATTATACTCTTTGGTTTTTTTTTGTCTTTTGTTTTGCCCTGTATATAGTGTATATAGTTTAAATAAACCTTTTGATTCTTTTTCTACTTCCGCCTCACGCCTCTGCATTTGAGTCATCCCCCTGGTGGCCTAGTGGGGGTTTGCTGGATTATCACACCAACGAACCAGGTTCGAATCCCAGCAAAACCCTAACAAGTAGTTGAGCTCTTTCAACTTATATTTCTTCACTTCATTGCTCATATAACAGTAACTACCAAGGCAAAAAAAAAAGTGATGTCGGTAAAGATATGTCCATCCTTGTTGAAACGTCTGACCAATAACAAAAGACAAAAAGAAAAGGAGAAATCCTTCATTGTGAGGGTACGAAGTTGCTCGATAAAATGATCACCCAGTCTCCTCTGGACGAAAATCCCAGTGTAACACTAATCCAGTCCGAACAGGGCTCTCGGCAAAGTGGATCAGGTGCATTCAAGTCCACAGAAGATTCCTCGATGAGCCCGGAACTTTTATTTAGTGAGAATGAACAAGAAAGTGCGCTCTCATGTTACCTTTGGATTACAAGTTCTAAAAAGCTTCCATTCTTGACCAAGTTTGAGACCTCACATCTCAGAGATCCATTTGTATTGCATTTCTTTCACCGTTGTTTTTTTCTTGTATTTCTCTCACACACAGGAAACTGACTTTTATGCCCCAGAGCACTCGAGTTTTTGATTCAGTGTCAGAAATGTTTTTTTTTTTTTTTAAACTTGGGTTGTGCTGTTCAATAAAAACCCCTGTGTGGCAGTAATCCAGGGGATTAGCCCAGTAGCCTAATCAATCCATGCGTGACGGCAGCCGCATGTCTCCTCCCGATATCTCCAGCTCACAGACATCCCATGGCCACCATCCAAATGACAAGAAATCAAAACATGGGCTGCGGGAGCCGTCCTCCAGTTCGCCCTAACAAAAAAAAAAGAACCAGAAAATCTGTTCAAATCCATTCTTTCATGCGAATTATCCCTGCTGTGCCTAAATGTCAAAGATTTATTCATTTATTTTGAAATTAATGTTTTTTCTCTCTCTTTTTCCCCCAGAATTTAATGTAATTAAGCATTAGCGTCTGTGTTATTTGTCTCGCATTCAGGGGCGTAGGGTGTATTTTGTACGAATTGGCAACGGGACGGCCCATGTTCCCAGGCTCGACCATCAAAGAGGAGCTACACCTGGTTTTTCGCCTCATGGGTACGTTTAGCTTTTGACAACTACAACATTTCGCAAATAAAAATCTACTTTTTTTTTTTATGAACATCTGAGACATGTCATATATTTAGCGTGCAAAAAGCCCCAAAGCTCTGAAAAGCATCAGCCGAGTTCTCCCATAGGACCTTATTTGTTCAGCAATCTTTGCAGAAACCTTGTGTTATGATCATTACTGTATTTATATCCAAATATATTCCACTTCTCTCTTCTACAATTTATTTCTTTTTTAACAAGGAACCCCGACTGAAGAGACCTGGCCTGGGATTACAGCGAATGAAGAGTTCAAGTCGTACGTTTTCCCCCTGTACAGAGCCCAAGCTCTAATAAACCACGTTCCCAGGTAACACAAGACCAATTAGTCGACAGATCACAACCCACACAAATCCTCTAGTCACTGTATTCACTCACCTATGGTCAATTCCAGAATTATTGGCACTCTTTGAGAAAATGTGTGGAATTTAAAGCGAGACAGCCTTTCGATTTTATAAAATTGGTGAAATTTAGTTCCGTCTGAAATGTGGTCATTGTGATATGTTTATTTCTGTAATATCTCGCAAAATGTGCATGAAATCACTCGCTTTGCGCAGTCAAGCAGACAGAGGAAGTCCGTGTGCGCATGCGCAGGTTTACCTTCTTCTTTTGGGTTTTACGGCAGCTGGCATCCACAGTGTCGCATTACTGCCATCTACAGGTTTCCCTTTGAGCGTGCACTGACAGTTCCATCATTCTGTCGCTAAACGAACAGCTGATCACACCGAGGTGCTCGCTGAGTGCCCATATTTATTAGTTTGGTCCTGCGTTTCCTTTCCTTCATATATAACATAACGTCTTTTCTTCTTGCTTTCTTTCCGTTACTCTAGCCGGTCTTTCACGTTTCATTCGCACACTCGCGTCCTCCATTTTTCTCTCCTGTTTCAAATTTGTATCCCACAATGCCTTGCACAAACAGGGAAAGCCCACCACATGATGTGATGCATGATGTCGTATCTTAAATTGGGTCATGGTGAAGCAGGAAAAAATAGCGGAGAATTGAGGGCCACGTGGAGATAAATTCATTAATTGTTCTATTTTTAAAAAACTAATAAAATTGGAAGTCTGTGATTTGAATTCAGTAGCTTTCAGTCACTAAACAAAAATAACTGGGTGTCGGGGAAAATTCTTTTTATGACCTACACTTGAAAAATCTGAAAGGCAGTCTAGCTTTAATTGTAAGGGTGCCAGTTATTTTGAAAAATAAATAAAGCACTACTTATGAAACCTTGTTTAAGATTCCAAATTAAAAATCCATGTATTTGAGACACAGCAATAATCAAGGAAGCAAAACTGGCCATGCTTGCAGGGTGGGCGGGGCATACGCTGTTTCTCCTGTCAATCAGAGCAACATTAGTCAATCATAGGTATGTGTAAACTCATGTATGCAGAAGAGAGCAGCTAGCATTTTCCTCCATTGTGTGGGGAGAGTGGGTGGGTGGGAGGGAGGGAATTAATCAAAGACAAACTTATTGTTTGTCACGTAGTTCCGTGTGTGTTCCGTGTGTTGTTTCAGAGTTTTGGTGTCTTCAGTATGATTCTGCAGTGTAGAAAATGGTAATACAGAAAAACCTATGAATGAGTGGGGGTGTATAAACTTTTGACTGGGACAGTGTATATACTGCAAATCACTGATACTGTATAAATCACTTAAGGATTTAATTTGCACTTTAAAAGCTACTGCTTCCCTTGGTTCATTACACATCTTGTATTCGCTGTCGATGCACTATTGTCTTTGTTTTGTTTTATTGTACAGCCTTTGTGTTGGTATAATAATAATAATAATAATAATAATAATAATAATAATAATACAACCCCGATTCCAAAAAAGTTGGGACAAAGTACAAATTGTAAATAAAAACGGAATGCAATAATTTACAAATCTCAAAAACTGATATTGTATTCACAATAGAACATAGACAACATATCAAATGTCAAAAGTGAGACATTTTGAAAGTTCATGCCAAATATTGGCTCATTTGAAATTTCATGACAGCAAAACATCTCAAAACAGCTGGAGGACCAAATTGCAACTCATTAGGTCAATTGGCAATAGGCCATTAACATGACTGGGTATAAAAAGAGCATCTTGGAGTGGCAGCGGCTCTCAGAAGTAAAGATGGGAAGAGGATCACCAATCCCCCTAATTCTGCGCCGACAAATAGTGGAGCAATATCAGAAAGGAGTTCGACAGTGTAAAATTGCAAAGAGTTTGAACATATCATCATCTACAGTGCATAATATCATCAAAAGATTCAGAGAATCTGGAAGAATCTCTGTGCGTGAGGGTCAAGGCCGGAAAGCCATACTGGGTGCCTGTGATCTTCGGGCCCTTAGACGGCACTGCATCACATACAGGCATGCTTCTGTATTGGAAATCACAAAATGGGCTCAGGAATATTTCCAGAGAACATTATCTGTGAACATAATTCACCGTGCCATCCGCCGTTGCCAGCTAAAACTCTATAGTTCAAAGAAGAAGCCGTATCTAAACATGATCCAGAAGCGCAGACGACTTCTCCGGGCCAAGGCTCATTTAAAATGGACTGTGGCAAAGTGGAAAACTGTTCTGTGGTCAGACGAATCAAAATTTGAAGTTCTTTATGGAAATCAGGGACGCCGTGTCATTCGGACTAAAGAGGAGAAGGACGACCCAAGTTGTTATCGGCGCTCAGTTCAGAAGCCTGCATCTCTGATGGTATGGGGTTGCATTAGTGCGTGTGGCATGGGCAGCTTACACATCTGGAAAGACACCATCAATGCTGAAAGGTATATCCAGGTTCTAGAGCAACATATGCTCCCATCCAGACGACGTCTCTTTCAGGGAAGACCTTGCATTTTCCAACATGACAATGCCAAACCACATACTGCATCAATTACAGCATCATGGCTGCGTAGAAGAAGGGTCCGGGTACTGAACTGGCCAGTCTGCAGTCCAGATCTTTCACCCATAGAAAACATTTGGCGCATCATAAAACGGAAGATACGACAAAAAAGACCTAAGACAGTTGAGCAACTAGAATCCTACATTAGACAAGAATGGGTTAACATTCCTATCCCTAAACTTGAGCAACTTGTCTCCTCAGTCCCCAGACGTTTACAGACTGTTGTAAAGAGAAAAGGGGATGTCTCACAGTGGTAAACATGGCCTTGTCCCAACTTTTTTGAGATGTGTTGTTGTCATGAAATTTAAAATCCCCTAATTTTTCTCTTTAAATGATACATTTTCTCAGTTTAAACATTTGATATGTCATCTATGTTCTATTCTGAATAAAATATGGAATTTTGAAACTTCCACATCATTGCATTCCGTTTTTATTTACAATTTGTACTTTGTCCCAACTTTTTTGGAATCGGGGTTGTAATACCCACCCATTCTGTTGAAGGGTGCCAATAATTCTGGCATGGGCTATAAAACTGAATATCTTTATTGTTGTTGTACAGGTTCAGTTTTTCCTCATGCGATGAAACGTATTATATAAAAAAGGAAATAATGTATAAAGTACAAAATAAATAAAGATATCTACAGTACATGGAATTGTATAAATACAGTACAGTTAAATGACCGTAGTGCAGATATACTGTATGCATCATAACACACTCATAACATGCCATTCCATAAAAAAGAGATTATTATCTTCTCGCTGATCTGATCTAAAAAAAAAAAGTGTTGAATAATCAGATGAGGGCATGGTGTGTTAGTCAAGTCAGTTTGAAACTACTTGCAGAAATCTTCCTTTTTTTTCCCGTGTGTGCGCAGGCTGGACACCGAGGGCATCGATCTTCTCTCAGCTCTTCTGTTGGTGAGTTCAAAGCCGCACAAATGGTCGACCTTTTCTACGCTGAGTTTGTTGGTACGAATGAAATGTCGTCTGAACCTGAACTGAATCACACTTAATATCTGCTTCTGCACCTTTTTTCAACTCCACAACTCCATATTCATGAAAAGTTGAGACGTCAAAGTTTTTATAAATAATGATTTCAATCTAAACACACTAATCAGAGTCGAGTGCAAAAGTTTACCTCCCCCATGCTTTCTGGAGTGAAGGGAAACTATACCTTTTCGCCACAACCTTCTCAGCCTCCAGGTTCATTTTAAAGGAGAACTGAAGGCAAATTTTTTATTATCAAAATTCTATTTATCTCATTTTATTAAATATCGGAATGCATTTTTGATCGCTATTTTGTCGCTGCTATAGCAAGTTATGAGTGTTTGAAATATGCTCTGTAATACTGTATATCAGTTCATATGTCAAAGCGATGGCCATAAACGAGATTCGTTGAGACCTGTGCGAGACATCGTAGGACAGAAGTAAAACGTGCGGCGGAAATCAAAGCGACCGACATCTGCCAACGTTGTCAAAAGATGCGGACGCTGTCTTTCGAATGCTGATGTAATCAAGCCGGAAGTTTTGTTGGTTTTGATAGCAATCAGGAAAGTTTGAAAAAAAAAAGTAGGCAGTAATCATCATTTAAACTCGTTTTTGTGCAATATTTCATTTGGAAAACTATGGAATCAATTTTGTGCCAAAATGTTCATACAATACTTTTGAAATATCAAACAAAAACAACAAATCAAAATACAAAAAAAGAAAAAAAAGTAAAATTTTTTAGACTGGCAAACAAATTATTCGTGTAATCGTGCAAAATATCAGTCTATTACTCTTCAGAAACCTTTTATTTTTGTTCCGCGTCTTTCTCAGTTTTGTTTGACGTAATTTATTTTGGTTGCGATTCCAGCTTTCTCGTTCGCGCTCCCTGACTTTTTGCTTGCAGTTTTGGCACAAACTTCACGTGTGGGTGGGCTGTCCAGGAATGCATTCCCATTGGCTAACTTGTGTTTGACTGACAGCTCCGCTCAGCCATTCCCTACTCGGATTCTGGCGGACTGTTTGACGAGTGACCGATCCATTGACGGTAAACAAGGATCGAGTGGACTTCAGTGGCGACTATGATATTGAATTTACACTTTGTTGAATTAATTCAATATCATAGTCGCCACTGAAGTCCACTCCATCCTTGTTTACCGTCAATGGATCGGTCACTCGTCAAACAGTCCGCCAGAATCCGAGTAGGGAATGGCTGAGCGTAGCTGTCAGTCAAACACAAGTTAGCCAATGGGAATGCATTCCTGGACAGCCCACCCACACGTGAAGTTTGTGCCAAAACTGCAAGCAAAAAGTCAGGGAGCGCAAACGAGAAAGCTGGAATCGCAACCAAAATAAATTACGTCAAACAAAACCGAGAAAGACGCGGAACAAAAATAAAAGGTTTCTGAAGAGTAACAGACTGATATTTTGCACGATTACACGAATAATTTGTTTGCCAGTCTAAAAAAATTGACTTTTTTTTTCTTTTTTTGTATTTTGATTTGTCGTTTTTGTTTGATATTTCAAAAGTATTGTATGAACATTTTGGCACAAAATTGATTCCATAGAAAACAGTTTTCAAAATGGCGGCACTGACACCTGGCTGACACGTCACGTTTCAAAGTCTCACACAAGTCTCGTGAAGATCGTGCGGATAAGCGACGCCTGCCGTGGACCAAACGAACTAAATTCAACACGGCTAAAAACCGAATAGGCCGATAAGTATAATATTTAATTGCACTTAGTTGCCAATACGAGTCACGATATAAGGTTACTAAAATCGAAAAAGTTATTGAATAACACGTTAATTAAGAAATAAAGCAAGTTTAAAAATGACTTCAGTTCTCCTTTAATAAGACAGTAAATATAACGACTCCAAGGATTCAAAGGCATTTATAGTGAAAGCACTTTTGAAATGTGTATACACACCGAACTTTTTCTTGATTCTAAGATTCCTGTTCTTGGCTGCAGGTGCAAGGACACCGCTAGAAATTTTGGGCCCTGTGAAAGAATATAAATACCCCCCCCCCCCCCCCCCCCCCCGCTTATGTTTCTGGTAACCCGACTTCTTCATGATGGTGTCGCTCTACTGATGGTTCACCATCAATTCTGCTTCTACTGTGCGCAGCTAACATTAATGCTGGATTAGAAAGCAACAAACCTAACATTTACCCTGTCCACACTAGGGATTTTGTACCGATACGAAACTACTTTCGTACCGCAACACCTGTCCACACTAGCAACTATACCGGTACTGTAGCGGTATAACTGTATCGGTACGAAACCCACAAATGTATGGGTTCCGTACCGGTACAGTATCGGTACTGTAGCGCTTCGCTGTAGTGTGGACAGATGAAGCGGCTCTGTATCGATACAAATATAATGCGCATTGCGCAAAGTCACACACCTCAATCGATGTCTTCGCTGAATAAAATAGTGAAGAACGGAGATTCGTTTGTTTCTTTCTCAACTGCCTCGCGCGTTTTATACGATTCGACTGAATAAATGACCACCAGAAATACAGACTGTACACTGACAACAAAAAGCACACACACGTTGTTTCATCGGTACGCAAGCCGAGAGAGGCCCTTCATATAATCCTTTTTTTTATTCACCTTGTTATCCCGAGATAACGACATAATTAATTCAGGATCTCGAGAAAACAACACAACTAATTCGAGATCTCGAGAAAACAAAACAATTATTTCATGATCTCGAGTAAACAGCTGAGAAATGGTTCATTCAGGTGCGCCAAGAGACTTGTGATATGCTGACTTTGGGGCTGTTTCTCATTCTGTATAGACGCAACTTTGGTCATTAGAATGTCTGGAATAATCGAGCACCTAATAAGGCAATATTTTGATCAGGGGTTGACACAGGGAGAGATCGCATTAAGTCTTTTAATAAGGGATCATTTCAAAATTAGTCCGCGGCACCTCCGCAGAAGACTGGCCCGGCTTCGTCTCTACCGACGGAGATACAGTGATCCAGCTGAGATCATGAAATAATTTTGTTTTCTCGAGATCTCGAAATAACAGATGCCATATATTCTCGGAAGGAAGTTACTCGGTAACCACGGAAACATTTCGCGCACGCGCATTTCAACTACCGTGAAAGAAAACCGCAAACATTTCTCGCTAGTGTGGACAGATGCACTAAACTGTACCGGTATACTTTATATCGATACAGTTATACCACTATCGTACCGGTATAAGTGTGAACACAGCAATGGTGTCACACTCTGGCTCCGCCTACGCAAGACTGTACCATATAATGAACAGGGAGAGGGGTGAAATATAAAGACTATTACTGTATCTAGTCTAATAATCTCATCTCATCTCATTATCTGTAGCCACTTTATCCTGTTCTACAGGGTCGCAGGCAAGCTGGAGCCTATCCCAGCTGACTACGGGCAAAAGGCGGGGTACACCCTGGACAAGTCGCCAGGTCATCACAGGGCTGACACATAGACACAGACAACCATTCACACTCACATTCACACCTACGCTCAATTTAGAGTCACCAGTTAACCTAACCTGCATGTCTTTGGACTGTGGGGGAAACCGGAGCACCCGGAGGAAACCCACGCGGACACGGGGAGAACATGCAAACTCCACACAGAAAGGCCCTCGCCGGCCACGGGGCTCGAACCCAGGACCTTCTTGCTGTGAGGTGACAGCGCTAACCACTACACCACCACGCCGCCTAGTCTAATAATTTTGTGGAAAATGGAAAACCAAGCCAGAAGGTTTGTATTTGCTCATTTTAAGAGAACCGTAGGTGCAAACGAAGTGAACTTCCTTGAAGACATTTCACTTCTCATTCAAAAGGCTTCTTCAGTTCTGTCTGACTAGTTTGGAGCTCCAGGTATTTATCCTCTAGTGGACCAAAAGCAACCCTGAGGAGAGTCGTTGAGGTCACATGGGTCGTTGACCCTTTCAGCCATCCTGTAGGTGTTAGGTATTGTCATTTTAAGAGAGAAAATTATTAAAAACATTTTTTATTAAATTAACTTGCACATGGTAATAATGTTAATATTGTCCTCTGAGGGCCCTCTGTCAATTCTGGGCCCTTAGTCCTAACTCCCCCGTTCAATGGCGCCCTGTGCAGGACTGGAACCCGATATGTTCTTCTGCTGTTGCTTTTCTGTTGCTGAGATGCTTTTCTGCTCACCTCGGTTGTAAAGAGTGATTATATGAGTTACTCTATCCTTCCTGGCAAAAAAGCTCGAATCAATCTGGCCATTTTCTGGTCTCTGACCTCTCTTATCAGCAAGGCGCTTGTTTCCACCCACAGGTCTGTCACCTACCCACTTACTCGATGTTTTTTGTTTTTCATGCCGTTCTGTGTCAACTCCTAGAGACTGCTGTTTGTGTGTGAAAACCCTAGGAGATCAGGAGCAGTTTCTGAAATACTCAAACCAGTCCATCTGGCACCAAGAAAGTCACAAAAATCATAATTTTTCCCATTCGGATGGCTGAACATTGTGAACATTAACTGAAGCACTTGATTTGTATCTGCATGACTGTGCTGCTGTCGAGGGATCGGCTGATTAAAGAACCGCATACAACCGCTGCAGGTGTTTATTAGGGTGTTTCTAATAAAGTGGCCGGTGAGTGTATACCATGTACAGTGCAAAAAAAAAGTGCTGTGAAGCAAACATGCCTTCGGAACTAAGGACTAATTAAATCTTCTACATAAAACCGAATTCTGATCAATAGTTGTTGTGCATCAGTCGTCTCAGGGACACTTCATACAGCGCTAAGAGGACATCAGCTACAACCCCGATTCCAAAAAAGTTGGGACAAAGTACAAATCGTAAATAAAAACGGAATGCAATAATTTACAAATCTCAAAAACTGATATTGTATTCACAATAGAACACAGACAACATATCAAATGTCGAAAGTGAGACATTTTGAAATTTCATGCAAAATATTGGCTCATTTGAAATTTCATGACAGCAACACATCTCAAAAAAGTTGGGACAGGGGCAATAAGAGGCTGGAAAAGTTAAAGGTACAAAAAAGGAACAGCTGGAGGACCAAATTGCAACTCATTAGGTCAATTGGCAATAGGTCATTAACATGACTGGGTATAAAAAGAGCATCTTGGAGTGGCAGCGGCTCTCAGAAGTAAAGATGGGAAGAGGATCACCAATCCCCCTAATTCTGCGCCGACAAATAGTGGAGCAATATCAGAAAGGAGTTCGACAGTGTAAAATTGCAAAGAGTTTGAACATATCATCATCTACAGTGCATAATATCATCAAAAGATTCAGAGAATCTGGAAGAATCTCTGTGAGTAAGGGTCAAGGCCGGAAAACCATACTGGGTGCCCGTGATCTTCAGGCCCTTAGACGGCACTGCATCACATACAGGCATGCTTCTGTATTGGAAATCACAAAATGGGCTCAGGAATATTTCCAGAGAACATTATCTGTGAACACAATTCACCGTGCCATCCACCGTTGCCAGCTAAAACTCTATAGTTCAAAGAAGAAGCCGTATCTAAACATGATCCAGAAGCGCAGACGTCTTCTCTGGGCCAAGGCTCATTTAAAATGGACTGTGGCAAAGTGGAAAACTGTTCTGTGGTCAGACGAATCAAAATTTGAAGTTCTTTATGGAAATCAGGGACGCCGTGTCATTCGGACTAAAGAGGAGAAGGACGACCCAAGTTGTTATCAGCGCTCAGTTCAGAAGCCTGCATCTCTGATGGTATGGGGTTGCATTAGTGCGTGTGGCATGGGCAGCTTACACATCTGGAAAGACACCATCAATGCTGAAAGGTATATCCAGGTTCTAGAGCAACATATGCTCCCATCCAGACGACATCTCTTTCAGGGAAGACCTTGCATTTTCCAACATGACAATGCCAAACCACATACTGCATCAATTACAGCATCATGGCTGCGTAGAAGAAGGGTCCGGGTACTGAACTGGCCAGCCTGCAGTCCAGATCTTTCACCCATAGAAAACATTTGGCGCATCATAAAACGGAAGCTACGACAAAAAAGACCTAAGACAGTTGAGCAACTAGAATCCTACATTAGACAAGAATGGGTTAACATTCCTATCCCTAAACTTGAGCAACTTGTCTCCTCAGTCCCCAGACGTTTACAGACTGTTGTAAAGAGAAAAGGGGATGTCTCACAGTGGGAAACATGGCCTTGTCCCAACTTTTTTGAGATGTGTTGTTGTCATGAAATTTAAAATCACCTAATTTTTCTCTTTAAATGATACATTTTCTCAGTTTAAACATTTGATATGTCATCTATGTTCTATTCTGAATAAAATATGGAATTTTGAAACTTCCACATCATTGCATTCCATTTTTATTTACAATTTGTACTTTGTCCCAACTTTTTTGGACTCGGGGTTGTACTAAGATTTACTAACATCTTGGAAGAACTTGCAACGATTCTTCTGCAGACTTTCTAAAGACACTTTGAAAGAAAAAAGTAAAACATACATCCATTTGGTTACTCTGTCTGTGTGTGTGTGTGTGTGTGTGTGTGTGTGTGTGTGTGTGTGTGTGTGTTTAATAATGTTGCACCTTCTGATAAAGAAGGATCGTTTTATGAAACTGAACTCATTCACATTCAGGATAATTAAACTCCTTTATCTCATCCTAAGGATCTTCTTAAAGGCATTTTTTTTTAATTGGTATTAAATAAAGTCTTTCATTTTATTCCGAAATGCTACGGATGAAGTACACAGGTGCTTAAAATTGACCTTGGACGGGTCCAGCTGTTCAACTTTTCCATTGAAAATTCCTTTTAATCCGTAACGAAGCTGCAGAGTCGGAGCGATTTCCTCAGATGAATGCAGAGGCTAATTAGGAGTCGTAGCAATAGACATCCATCTCCAAATACCTCCTGAGAGATAATGTGGATAGCGAGAGTTAACAACGATTTTAGACACACACACACACACGCACGCGTGCGCCCGCGCACAGTCTGAAATCCATCCCGTGCTGACTGATGTTAATACGCTACTGCATATGGTACGAGCAATTAGCTAGCAGGTGAAGCTCCAGAGTAAATCCTTCATCTTTGTGTTTGCTGAGACAAATGAAACACGTCTACGCGTATGATTTATTCCTAAACAGACATGTATAATTGAGTGCAAAAGTTTGCGCACCCTCGCTTTAAAATGATGAAATTCACCTCGGTGTCTAATGCGAGTTCGAGTCGTAAAGATGTTCGTTCATTACTGACACCACAAGCACAGCGCTGTTGGATTCCGGATTCAGAAGATTCAATGTCGATTAATTTCCTATAAACAGCAGTCCTGACAGCTTCAAATCACAGGTTTATGTCCATATGCTCGTTGGAATACGTTATCGATTCTATAGTACATGGGATTGTACGGCCTGCGCTCCATATGACGTAAGACGAGTTAATGGTTATTCCACGAAATCGAGTCGTACATGAGCTATAGACCCTTTTCAGTCACGTGACCTTCGTAAACGCGACCGCCATTTTGGACATGTAGTGGACTTCGGCTCGAATCGGTTTGAATGCGAGGAAGGCGACAAACATAAAAGAAAAAGGAGCGAGATGCAGAAAACTGTATTTACTAGTTTACTATAATTATGATCTGGCAGCTATTTACACCGGATCCAGTGTAAATAGCTGCCGGAGCCAACGTCCGAGGTTCCAGAGCGCACTCCGGCCAGCCGCGAGCTAGCACGCTCCGGAACCTCGGACGTTGGCTCCTGCAGCTATTTACACTGGATCCGGTGTAAATAGCTGCCAGATCATAATTACAGTAAACTAGAATGGAATGTTAACAGCAATGTAATGCCTTTTCTGGCTAATTTTATTCGTCTTACCTCCAACAAAGTGGTCACTACACAAGCGTTGGTATGCCGCTATCCATCTTCTCCGTCGGTCAGCATCTACCTGGATCTGATAAAATGATAACCCTTGCCTTGTTTGTTGATGGTTACTACATCCAGGTGCACAACAATATAGTGGCATGATGGAAGTCTTGCTGAAAATAAATACTTTCTTTGCTGCCGTTCCTCAATGTTGGCTGCGGTAAACTACTGGTAGTACATGTCCAAAATGGCGGCCGCGTTTGTCGTGACGTCACGTGAAAAGGGTCCATAAGCCGTGTACGACGAGATTATTCTGTCCACAGTCACTGGGTTTTGAGAAACAGAGCATTTTTATTTTTTTGGAAATTTGATAAATGAAAACTTTATACAAAACGTCCGACAAAATCATTCCCGCTTAGAATGTAAACAAACGGGCGAAATGACGGGAGCAATTTGTGAACAAGGCAGTAATAATAATTCTTGAAAATAAAAAAAGATACGTTCTTACCATCAAATACTTTTATTCCATATTTTGTTGCTTTTTTGTATTTTTTGGTGTTTTGTTTTCGAGTTCTTATTTCGTCCTCGGTTGGTTCAGCAACACGCTCCGCCATTTTGTTTTTCTCTACTCACGGTATATGAGCTGATAGCCTAGTAGTAGTAGTAGAGTAGCCAATCAGAGCACGCAATTGCTCATATCCAGTGAATGCAGATAGAATAATAATAAATATAAATATAATATATTGCTGCTGTTTAAGAAAGAAATGTTCATGTGAACTTTTATGGAACACGTCTCCAGGAAAGGGTATGGAACAGCTGATTTTTACACTTTGTGGTATTTTGAGTAGCTTCAAGAAAGAGAAAAAGTCAAGTTGGTGAGTAAAAGACTGCTTATGGGCGCTATAATTTACCTCAAGGATGTTTCATAACATTAATACACTAGAAGATTATACACACAGGACACTTTTTCAATGGAATAAAAACATATGTTCTATTCCCTTTTCGCGGGTTTCATTCATTTGGTTTGCAATATTGTTAGCATATCGCTTATCCTACGTGTCTTACGTCACTCTACCCAATGGAGAATGAGCGTTAAATATGGTTTCGATATTGCACGGTTGTCAAAACAGCATGACGTCATATGCTGGAGCTGATGCGAATATTCAATGAGAGAGTTTTCTGCTGCGCTGAAATGCACAAAAGCATTTCTTTGTTCGCCGGGAAAGAGAAAAATGCATTGAATACCTGAAAGGCTCCCAAAACTTTGTTAGATATTCTTCACACGTATTTACAAGCAGTGGCAAAGTGCTACTATTAGAGCTGGGACTTGAGCTCAGCCAAACTTTAGCCAGACACCAAAAAAGCAACAGGGCAAAGGATTTTGTAAGGGATTAGCGTCAGGCTGCCAGGTCACTCCGTTGCGTGTAGCTGTCGATGTTGATTTTAAAAGTAAGTCAGTAAATTACACAGGGAAATGAATACTTAAGTCTGAGTGAAAAATACTGTAGCGAGCGTGCAGCGTGGAAGAAGAGTCTGGAGACAGAAATCTTAGTTTCCCGGTCGTAAGCCTGTAGCTCTCGATAGATAGCACTGGCTTGACCGCTTTATTAGCATTTGCTAACACTACTGATGAACGCTACACCGGCTGGAAGGTGACTTCACTGCTGCGCTGATGGCGCCGACTCGCGGTTAAGCTCCCGTTGGCCTTCGAGAAGGCTGATATGAAAAGAGTGCATAATAATAATAATAATATTGGCTGGCTTCTTTTCGTGGTATATCAGATATAACTCGTTTTTGACTCGATCAATATCATACTAGCTGAATGGAATATATCTAATATACCATGAAAAAAAGCCAACCAGTATTATTTAACCCTTTGATGCAAAACATATGCACACCCCTTCTAATGCACAGCATGGGTCAAAAATGACCCGCATTCGTTTTCCAGGTTATTTCATGCTGACTGAGTTTTTCTTTGCTCTATCTTTTGAAATCAATTTATTTTATGATTGAATATTCCAAGTATTCTTTAAATATCTTGTTTTTAATTACCACAAATCTCATCTCATCTCATCTCATTATCTGTAGCCGCTTTATCCTGTTCTACAGGGTCGCAGGCAAGCTGGAGCCTATCCCAGCTGACTACGGGCGAAAGGCGGGGTACACCCTGGACAAGTCGCCAGGTCATCACAGGGCTGACACATAGACACAGACAACCATTCACACTCACATTCACACCTACGGTCAATTTAGAGTCACCAGTTAACCTAACCTGCATGTCTTTGGACTGTGGGGGAAACCGGAGCACCCGGAGGAAACCCACGCGGACACGGGGAGAACATGCAAACTCCGCACAGAAAGGCCCTCGCCGGCCACGGGGCTCGAACCCGGACCTTCTTGCTGTGAGGCGACAGCGCTAACCACTACACCACCGTGCCGCCACCACAAATCATTAATTTAATTTTTTCTTTCCTACTTTATGAACAAAAATACTTTTTATATTACTACACATGGGTCATCCAAGTGTGATTTAAAATTAAATGTCTTAATACTATAATAATAATTTGTTTCAAGTAATTACTTTAGCAGTGAATGGGGCCAGTTATTTATTTATTAACTATGTCGTTAGCTAAGCCAGCTACAATAAAATTAGCTAACTAAAGTAGAATATGTCGACAGCTCGGTAGCTAATAGTAATTACTGTAACTTTCTGACAAGTAATCTACTCACTCTCAAGGTAACCGAAACATAATCAATTTTTTTCTAAGGTAATGTTCAAACAATTGAAAAACATTCCTTGCATGTATGAGATGGGCAAAGGGCGCTGTGCTGAGCTGTGAAATGTCTGACACAAGCACAATTCACAGTTCCCACCAAATGCTGGAGTAAATGCATGCGGGTCGGTTCTGACCCATGTGTGTAAACTTGATGTAGAATTACAAAAGCTGTGCTTGTTCATAACTTAAGAAAGGAAAGATAAAAATGATGATTTGTGCGAAACAAAAACAAGATATTTACTGCATATTTGGAAAAGTAAATGACAAAATGAATTTATTTCAAAAGTAGATCATAGAAACACTCAGCCGTACATGAAATAACCTGGAAAATGAACGCAGGTCGTTTTTGACCCATGTTGTGCATTAGAAGGGTAGTGATACAAAAAGGGTTTTTATTCAAAAAGTAAGAAAGGAAAAAATAAAATAAGGATGTATGATGATCACAAACAAGTTAATTGAGGAATACTTTGAATACTGAATGATGGAATTAATTTATTGCAAAGATATAGAAGATAAAAACTCAGCCGAGTCACTTTTGACCCATGTTTTGCATCAAAGGGTTAAATCTAACACTAAATGTATAAAAAGTACAATTGGTGTAAGAGGAATAAAACGCTTCAGGACATGCTTTTATTGGAAAATAATCAACATCTGGATGGTACCTGTAACACTGCTTCATCACACCATGATTACCGTCATTGCTTATTTCTCTGTTATAGTGTTTTATTCCTAATATACTGTACACATGGATGTTTATTCTACATGCCTCCACTTCCTGGATTCTTCAGAATCTCTATTTTTTTTGTCTTTAGCCGTCCATTCACTATGTTCTCCGTAAACACGTTGATATGTTTTTATCCCCGTCTCCAGCGCTACGGCTTTCTGAAAGGTCAGTATTTTCCACTGTAGATCCTGATGGCTGTTTTTCCGGATTTCCACTGACTCTTAACTGCTTTCAAGCTAACTGACAGCCTGAGTCTGTTTCAGCTTCATGTCTTAACTGAGACTTAAAGAGTAAACACGACATGCCGCCTGTTTTAGTCATCAGACACTTTAATGAGCCTCGTCTGAATAAAGTAACTCGCAAAAGTTGACAGGGTGCCAACTTTCAGTTGCAAAACACCATTAAATGAAATTTTACTTTCCTCAAAAAGGTAAACAGATGCAGCTTTCTCGCTCATCTGCAGATTTATCCACTTGAAGAAAACATTAACACTTTAGTTGTAGCTCTCAAACGAGCTAACGTCTTGACTGAACTGAAAAACGGACTGGAGTGTCGCTGAAGTGTAGAGTGGATCTGTGGACAGGAAGGACGGACGAATCAGAGCCAAAAATCTGCAAACCGCTAAGTGTTGAAAACGTGACACACTTTCAAGTGACGCTGGGGTGCCATGTGTCACCGGGCCCATTTCGTGGACGAAATGCATTTCGTCCATCACAGAATGCATTTCGTCCATCACGAAATGCATTTCGTCCATCACGAAATGCATTTCGTCCATCACGAAATGCATTTCGTCCACAGAATGCAGTATGGTAGATCACGAAATGAATTTCGTCAATCACAGAATGCATTTCGTCGGACGAAATGCATTTTGTCCATCATGAAATGAATTTCGTCAATCACAGTCCCACGAAATGCATTTCGTCCGACGAAATGCATTTTGTGATGATGAAATGCATTCCGTGATGGACGAAATGCATTTCGTGATGGACGAAATGCATTCTGTGATGGACGAAATTAGCCTGGGCCCGCCCATCCTAAGCGTGACGCAACACGAGGGCCTGTTGCGAGCTTAGTCTGGCCAGGCAAGCTATCTACAGCTCTTCCAAGCTCCCGAAAAATCGGGAACCAATCAACTTTGAGCATCTCCAACGGCCCTGGGTAGAGGCGTGTTCAAGGCACTGACGTAGTAGAACTGCGACCGGAAGCCATAGATTGTTTACAGAATCTATGCCGGAAGCGCTTCATTCACGAATGCTGTATTGAAAGCATTCAACGGGAAGTTCTCATTGAAAACGGAGCAAAGAGCAGCCCTGGAGGTATTTATTGAAAGGAAGGACGTTTTCGCCTTGCTCCCGACCGGCTTCAGTAAGAGTTTAATAATAGGATGTCTATGGTTTAATCTACCAGTTAGCCCTGTCGTGTCGCATACGTCAGAGGAAAGAGTGATGTGATTGGTTTAAGCTTCGCCACAGCCTTTTCTGGCTTCAACCAGTAGCAAACTGAGGCATTTCAGGGAGGCGGGTCAACCACAGGCTCTGGGAAACGGTTGGGCTTAATATCTTGGCCAGACCAAATGCTCGTAGAGCTTTGCAGTCGCGTTAGCCAGACTAGGACGAAATGGTCCCGGTGATACATGGCACCCCATATGGTATTAGTTACTGTGTAACGTCACACAGCAATCTTTTGTCGATGTTAACCTTGTGCATATGATTTGCATATGATGAATATTAATTTACTGTACATTAATACTGTGTGTCAATAAAACAAACTAGCTATATGATCGCGATGTGAAAGTTGAAAGTGTTAGCGTTATATTGTGGGTGGTAGAAATGGGCAACTGGACTTGCTTGAAGATTCTTGAAAACGTTTCACCTCTCGTCCAAAAGGCTTCCTCAGTTCTGTCTGACTGAGGCCCTGTCCACACGGCAGCGGATTCAGGTGACTCCGATACAATTGCTTATCGTTTCGGCCTGGCGTCCACACGGCACCGGCGTTTTGGGTGCCCAAAACGCAATCTTTTTGAGAACGGGTTCCAGAGTGGAAAGATCTGGCAACGTTGCCGTTGTGAAGTCGTCTGGATGAGTAGAACGGATTTGTTTACGATGACGTCACAACCACATGACTGTGAGTGCTTCACGCCGGGTAGAAGTGTAACGAATGACACCAGGAAAAAGCCTTACAGAGCACTAGTGAGAGTGAAACACGAGCTTGGATATTATTATTATTATTATTATTATTATGTTCAGTGTTAGTTCACAGTAGTAATGCAAGAAGCAGAATAGTGACAGTAATAGTGAAGCAAAAACATGCAATTGTACAAACACTGCAGCTCTACAGCAAAATATTCATTTATGAAATGGTCTGATTCTTAACACCAGTAGTGCCAATGATCTCATTGCGATGCGATGCGAGTTGTCAACAAATCCTATAACTTGGTTCATGAAACGTGCTTACAAAATATTTTCACTGTGAATATTTATTGTGTAATGGTGCAAAGTGAGAGAGAGAGAGAGAGAGACTCTGCCCTTAGGGCAGAGTCAATCCCGCCAGCAAAAATAGGGAAAAAAAGGAGCGATCTCACCTCTTCAGATGTTGATTTAAGTCCGACAATACATTCCTCAAAAAGGGCGTAGAAGAGCAAATTAATCCATCAACGTGTAGCATTCAGTTTATTCCGGACCATTAAAGACGCCGCCTTCCGCGTAGAATCATCCTCATATCATACGTCATCCTCGCCGCCATATTGGATAGGTCAAAGCGGAGAATAAAGATTAGCTGCGTTTAACTGTACCAACAGGTTTACCGTCCAAACGAGATCACATGGGATTACCTTTCACAGGTGAGAAACAACAAATTAATCCATCAACGTGCATCATTCAATTTATTCCGGACCATTAAAGACGCCGCCTTCCGCGTAGAATCATACGTTATCCTCGCCGCCATTTTGGATAGGTCAAAGCGGAGAATAAAGATTAGCTGCATTTAACTGTACCAACAGGTTTGCCGTCCAAACGAGATCACATGGGATTACCTTTCACAGGTGAGACTGGAAAAATACTTTTCATTGTATTTGGTCATTATAATGTAATTTTACAAACAGATTTTCCTGACTTTGTGGCTAATATGAAGTCTCGCACATAATAGTTTATGCGCATGCGTCCTTACTTCTTCTATTGTTCTGGTGTCTCCGAAGGGACCGTCTTACAGCGCCCCTAGAGGTGTGGCATGTGTATTGCATCGTTTTCAGCAAGCGTTGCGTTGCCATATGGACCTGATATTTTACTGATTGTTGCCCATGTGGACACGATATATTTTTAAATATCATCTCGTTGCCGTTGTCGTGTGGATGTAGCCGTATAGGGAGTATCAGGTATTTATCCTCTCCTGGCTCAGAATCAGAATTCTGATGACCAGCTCATCTAAGGTGTCATGTTGGTGTGGGTCACTGGAGGCTGGGTGTGAATGGCGAGTCATTAGGGTGATCAAAGGATTGCCCGTTAGGGTGATCAATGGCAATCTGACTCTCTCTGTCCTCCTGTGAGTCCCCGAAAACAGCTGGGTCCTGGCATACACCCAGCCGTCTGGGAAGAGTGTCCAAGACCACCTTGTAGATGGTTGACAAATGATGTCTTAGACCCCCACCTCTGTTCAGTGATGGTCGTTCTTTGTGCTTGATGCAGCTATAGAACAAAATTCTCAATTAAATAAACCAGGAACACCTTTGGTAAAGGGTTAGCTTTTATTATACTCCGTATAAGAAGGAAGAAACCTTTGTCACATGCACACTTCAAGCACAGTGAAACTTATCCTCTGCATTTAACCCATCTGAAACAGTGCACACACCCAGAGCAGTGGGCAGCCACACTAGAGCACCCGGGGAGCAGTCAGGGGTTCGGTACCTCGCTCAAGGGCACCTCAGCCCAAGGCCGCCCCATGTTAACCTAACTGCATGTCTTTGGACTGTGGGGGAAACCGGAGCACCCAGAAGAAACCCACACAGACACGGGGAGAACATGCAAACTCCACACAGAAAGGCCCTCGCCGCCCGCTGGGTTCGAACCCGGAACCTTCTTGCTGTGAGGCGACCGTGCTAACCACTACACCACCATACTGCCCATATATACACACTATTGTATATACACTAATAAAACATTTTGAGCCAAATCGAAGAAAGTTAGCTAGCTTGCTGCTTGTCGAAACGAAGTTCAGCTAGCATTACTTGACTTTATAGCTGAGCTTACAGTCATCATCTTTAATTATTTCTTCCCCACTTACTGTATACTGACAGTTAGAGGGAACTACGGCACGGTGGTGTAGTGGGTAGTGCTGTTACCTTATAGCAAGAAGGTTCTGGGTTTGAATCTCCCCATGTCTGTGTGGGTTTCCTCCAGGTGCTCTGGTTTCCCCCACAGTTCAAAGTCATGCTGGTTAGGTAAAATGCCCAGTCACTGGGGTTGTACAAGCCAGTGTATACTTAGTGCCAGTCCCTAGATCGGGGAGGGCTGCGTCAGGAAGGGCATCCGGTGTAAAAACCTACGCCAAATCAAATATGCGGATCATAAATTGGGAAGAATGATCCAGTGTGGGGACCCCTAATGGGAGCAGACAAAAAATAAGAAGTTACTGTCTACTTACAGTCCTGTTTCCTCTTTCTCTCCTCTAGGTGTTTTAAAGTGTACGACAATTCAAAATAAAAAAAAAGTCCCACATACTAGTGAAAGGGATCTCATTTAGGGAGGTTCCTCGTGCAGCTAATGGAGGTTTTAGGGAGTTCTGCATTTTAAGATTTGATATCTTCATGGATTTGTGTCAGCTTTAAGGCGGCACATGTCAAAACTCACAGCGGCAAGCAATCGGCATCCTCGAACCCGTCCTGTAGCTGAGTCTCAGCTCAGAAACAAAACTTTTCAGGCCTGTTAAAAACATTTTTCAAGGAAAATAACTGCATCAGTAAGAGAGGAAATATTAAATGTGATTTTTTTTTTTAAGGACAGCAATTCAGGATGTTATTAGCTTTGAAATAAATAAATAAATAAATAAATAAATAAATAATTTTAACATCATAATCAAACCCCCATCTGATATTTTATTAATTTAAATATATTTTAATAAATATGTTCATATTAAATACAATAAAAAACAAATTAATGAATAAAAATAAAATTACAAAGATTTATCTGAAATTAATTTCATTGTCCAAATGGGCACAATAATATTCTGACTGTTTATTGCAGCTTTTCATTCCAGATGTTTACAATTATGATTATTTCCAGGCTGACATTTTTTCCCCAGCTACTGTGGTTTTAATTTAAAGCCATTTCATTAAAGTGATGCGAAAAACAGGTTAATAATTTAATATTAAACAATAAAAGTATTATGATGGTGATGAGAAACACTTTGGGATCCAGGGAGCCTGCAGTCACCTGTGGAGTCAGAGGAGGGCCGTAAAAAAAAGAATAAATAAAAATTTTAATTCAAGAATAAAAAATAAATAAATAAATAAATACATAAATAAAAGAATAGCGAAAAAAATGTTTTGAACGCTCACAAATTTTCAAACATTTTAAATAAATAAATAAATAAATACTGAACAATAAAAAATAAAACAATATGGGGAAAATGTTTTGAATGCTCATACATTTTCAAACTTTTTCTTAAAATGAATGAATAAATAAATAAATAAATAAATAAATACTAAACAATTAAAAAATTAATAAAAATAAAACATAAAAGAATAGGGAGGAAAAGTTTTGAATGCTCATAATGTTTCAAACTTTTTTAAACAAACAAATATAAATAAATAAATATAGTAATTAATTCTTTTTAAAACTTGCTTAGTGATTAAGAAAAATAAAAGAATAGGGAAAAAATATTTTGAATACTCATACCTTTTCAAATTTTTTAAATAAATAAATACTAAACAATTAAAAAGATAAATGAATAATAAAAGAATAGGTGGGAAAAGTTTTGAATGCTCATACCTTTTCAAACTTTTTTCAACAGATAAATAAATAGTAATTAATAATTACTAAACAATTGAAAAAGAAATAAAAATAAAAGCATAAAACAATATGGGAAAAGTTTTAAATGCTCATACCTTTTTAATTTTTTAAAATAAATAAATACATAAATACATAAACAGTTAAAAAATAAATGAAACTAAAAAAAAAAAAAAGAATGCCGGAAAAGTTTTGAATGCTCATACCTTTTCAAACTTTTTAAAGAAATAAATAAATAGTATTTAATAATTACTAAACAATTTAAAAATAAATAAAAGTAAAAGGATAGGGGTGAAATGTTTGGAATGCTCATACCTTTTCAAAAATGTTTAAATAAATAAATAAGAAACAATTTAAAAAATAAATGCAAATAAAAAATAAATGAATAGGGGGAAGTTTTGAATGCTCATACCTTTTCAAAAATTTTTAAATAAATAAATTGTAATTCATAATTACTAAACAATTAAAAATAAATAAAAATACAAGCATACAGTAATAGTGGGAAATATTTTAAATGCTAATACCTTTTCAAACTCATCTCGTCTCATTATCTGTAGCCGCTTTATCCTGTTCTACAGGGTCGCAGGCGAGCTGGAGCCTATCCCAGCTGACTACGGGCGAAAGGCGGGGTACACCCTGGACAAGTCGCCAGGTCATCACAGGGCTGACACATAGACACAGACAACCATTCACACTCACATTCACACCTACGCTCAATTTAGAGTCACCAGTTAACCTAACCTGCATGCCTTTGGACTGTGGGGGAAACCGGAGCACCCGGAGGAAACCCACGCGGACACGGGGAGAACATGCAAACTCCGCACAGAAAGGCCCTCGCCGGCCACGGGGCTCGAACCCAGACCTTCTTGCTGTGAGGCGACAGCGCTAACCACTACACCACCGTGCCGCCACCTTTTCAAACTTTTTAAATAAATAAAATAAATACTAAGCAGCTAAAAAATAAATAGAAATTAAATAAATAAAAATCAAAGACTTATGGGGGAAAGTTTTGAATGCTCCTACCTTTTCAAACGTTTTTAAATAAATAAATACATACATACATACTTGTGGTGTCGTGTCGCCAGTGCGTTTGACGATTATTCAAATTTGAGATAAACATGAACATGCTATCAGTGTGTCTTGAAAAGTGAAACACACCGACACACTGCTGCAGCCCAGTGGTGATAAACTGATTATTTTGGAGCGAACGTTGGGAACCTGGGAAGGCAACACCGTCTCGTTCCCACAGCTCCTCCATCACATTCCATCAATTACACACTTTATTCACCGCCTGAAGGCTCGCAGCCCACTGCGCCAATTAAAAGAGACGCGTCATGCAATGCTGAGGCGTATTTTGATTCTGAGTGTGTGAATTTAGTGGAGAGAGAGAGAGAGAGAGAGAGACCGCTGCGAGTGATGCCGTTTAAACAGCGTTGCAGTGTGTTGCTTGATTCCGACAGACTGAAGGAGTGCGTGTTGTTTATCTCAGCAAATGATCAAAGCGAGCAAGTTTTTAAAGACCTTCAGCAAGCAGGAAGTTATAATCAGCAACAGCGAGAAAAGAACAGAAAAGAAAGATTCTGCGTATATTACGAGGTCGTGGGCTCCTCAGGCCTCAGCGCTGTTTCAGAGCCGCTGTTAGTCACAAAAAGTGAGCAGGAGAATCCATTATTTACATTCTTTGCTAATTTCTGTTTTGTGCTTTGAGCCAATTTAAGGCTAAGTGTGCGCTCGCGTGTTAATGAAGCTCACGGAGATGAAAAGCGACTTCCTGCTTAATGCGTTTCCTTAAAATGATGAACAGCGCAGTTCTTTTAAACAGGTTTCAGCGTGCGAGGCGTTTTATTAAAAAATTGTCATTTAAATACCTCACACGTGGTGAAGTATTCATTCCGTCCGTGTGCCAAGTGAAGACAAATTCACTGGTTCCCTGATGTAAGTAAATAAATAAACAAACAAACAAACAAACATTGATAGAGACACATTAGTAACAAAATAAAAACAGAAAGATGTTTTACAAACTAAAACAGAACAGTATTTCTATATTCTTCCTCATTTGCGTCAGGAACGAAGCAGGCGTTTCTTCCTAAAGTGTTCACAGACACATTCATTTGCGTCCTCTTCAGTGGACAGTGAGACTCGGTTGTCCACAAAGTAATGGCACCCTGTAATGAAGGAGAATACAAACTAATGGAAAAGTGCAACAGATGTACGAAAAGAAAACAATAAAAAAAAATCAGTGATGATAATAATGATGACGTAATATGAATAGGAATACTGTCTACAAGTGTGTGTGTGTGTGTGTGTGTGTGTGTGTGTGTGTGTGTGTGTGTGTGTGTGTGTGTGATGAGTCAGGGTTTCTTTCTGCAGTCTGTTGTGTTTAAAGCTCAGGACAGTGACGGAGGGATGATGCTGTGAAAAGGTCACGCGGGATTTATTCACACAAAATGGCGGCTCATGTGGTGAAAACTGGATTTATACATCTGTTACATTTTACTTTCACTGATATGAAAATGCAGGCGGCACAATGGGGTCTGGGCCCATCACCTCCTCCTTCTCCTCTCACCTCCTCCTCCCTTTTCTTTCTTACTTCCTCCTCCAACTCCTCTCACCTCCTCCCGCTTCTTTCTCACTTCCTCCTCCTCCTCTTCTCATCTCCTCCTCTGTCTCGACTCTCAACTCCTCCTTCTCCTCTAACCTCCTCCTCCAGCTGCTCTCACCTCCTCCTCCCTTTTCTTTCTTACCTCTTCCTCCAAATCCTCTCACCTCCTCCCACGTCTTTCTCACTTCCTCCTCCTCCTCCTCTGTCTCATCTCTCATCTCCTTTCACCTTCTCCTCCCCCTTCATTCTCACTTCCTCCTCTTCTCATCTCCTTCTCTGTCTCGACTCTCAACTCCTCCTTCTCCTCTAACCTCCTCCTCCTTTTTTCTCACTTCCTCCTCCTCTCATCTCCTCCTCTGTCTCATCTCTCATCTCCTCCATCTCCTCTCACTTTCTCCTCCCTCTTCTTTCTCACGTCCTCCTCCTCCTCTCATCTCCTCCTCTGTCTCATCTCTCATTTCCTCCATCTCCTCTCACCTCCTTCTCCCTCTTCTTTCTCATTTCCTCCTCCCCATCCTTCTCTCTTGCCTCGTCCCTCTTCTCTCTCACCTCCCCCTCCCTATTCTTTCTCTCCTCCTTCTCCTCTCATCTCCTCCTCTATCTCTCCTCTCTCACCGCCTCATCCCTCTCCACACACCTCTTCCTTTCTTCTCCTCTCCTTTCCTTTCCGTTTATCTGTTCTCCTCTCCTCGCTTCTCTCATTTTCTCTCCTCTCCTCTTTTCACCACATGTAGCGAGAGAGAAAGGTGACCTGTCATGGTGATAAAGGACTGTGCACGTGCCGCCGAGCGCGCGATCTGTTACCGGAGACGGCATCCTTAATGAGTCCGAACCTCGCACCTGTTTCTCATCAAACCCCGCCGAGCGTTGGCGCAGCAGACGATTGCTCTAACGCGAGCCAATTTTATACCTCGTGAAACATGACAGCTGTGTGACGGCTGCTTCATTTTCCATTGCATTCATTTGCATGGCGGAGGGATTGATAGGGTCGACGTGCTTAGGCTAACTCTACCGTCCGGCCGGTAATGAAGAGCGGCACGAGGAGGAAGATCTGACACCCAGGAGCTCATTAACACACAAACACACATCTGTGGAAAAAAAGTGTGTTAAACCCAGGCTCAGAAACAAACAAACAAAAAAGCTATAGGTTTCCTCGTTGCTGGAATGGGACTTCGTTTGTCCCTTGAGTGTGTTTTTCAGAAAATAGTGCACCATTAAGCACGCTCCGGTTTCTCTGTTAGCTCTAAAACAAAAGCTCCTTTTTTCACTCACAATGTGTGAAGTTGTTTTAATGAGAAATCCAGCGTAAAAAAAAAGCAGTTGAGACACTGGAGCAAATGCTGGACCTGGGTTCCCAGAATGCAATGCAGCTGAGCGACAGCACAGACTCGGTTTGGCTATTTCACGATCTCTGAGATGACGATCGCGATGGCGTTGATGGTGGTATTGAGATTGAGAACTCACTGTAATGTTTCTGCTGTACGTAGTTTATATTTATCACAGCACTTTGGATTGTGACTAGCTATTAGCAAACACCTGCTTATTACCTTGTTAACATGCTAGCTAATGCGAAAGCTTCGGAAAGATTAGCCTTAGCTAATGTTCTCTCATGTTCAAGACGCTCTAATTTACCATCAGGAACTAAAACCAGTGTGTGATTTGAGGCAAGTGTGGTTTTCTTTCGTGAATCGTTCTCGTACTTTTATACTATTAGTTTATTCCACGGCTTTGTTGCAGTGAATACTCGATTCTGATTGGTTCAGTTACATCATTCTACGATCAAAGACTCTGCAGGACCACGTCCAATCATACCGTATCAATCTAAATGAAGAAAGAACTCTGGTAAATTTTGTTGCTTTAATAATCAAATTAGGGCGGCACGGTGGTGTAGTGGTTAGCGCTGTCGCCTCACAGCAAGAAGGTCCGGGTTCGAGCCCCGTGGCCGGCGAGGGCCTTTCTGTGTGGAGTTTGCATGTTCTCCCCGTGTCCGCGTGGGTTTCCTCCGGGTGCTCCGGTTTCCCCCACAGTCCAAAGACATGCAGGTTAGGTTAACTGGTGACTCTAAATTGAGCGTAGGTGTGAATGTGGGTGTGAATGGTTGTCTGTGTCTATGTGTCAGCCCTGTGATGACCTGGCGACTTGTCCAGGGTGTACCCCGCCTTTCGCCCGTAGTCAGCTGGGATAGGCTCCAGCTTGCCTGCGACCCTGTAGAACAGGATAAAGCGGCTAGAGATGATGAGATGAGATAATCAAATTAACAACGTCAGCTCATTTAAGACATCCTGTAAAAAAAAAAAAAAGTTACAGCATCAGAAAACAAGATGGACGATCGACGTTTCTAACATTAATTTTAATACATTTGGAAATCATGACACTTTCAATTAACTTAGCGTCAATGAAAATGTTCCGTTTAACATTAATTATCATGCTAAGTAGGCTACTAATGTAACGTCGACCAAGATTACGCTGCTATTGACGCAGAATCTGACCGATTTATTTGTTTATTTATTTTTTACTGGAAGCAATAAAATCATTTTAAATCAATATTTTGTGTCAAAGTATTCATTTCCTGAGTAAGCAGCCTTTTTTTTTTAAATATATATCAGTCTAGGAAGTTTTCTTATCTCTTATATTTAGTATTATAAGGTTAGTATATTTGTGGAAACTCTGATATTAAACTATTATTATTATTATAAGCAGGATAATGTACAGCTTCGTATCGACGTCCGGTGTCACCCTGTCATGGTTTATTTCAGCTCGCTGTACCATATCCCTTCCATATTTAAGAGTTTATAGTCTTTTTTTTTAAGCTAGACGGCCTTTCGATTTCATAAAATCGGTGAAATTTAGTTCCCTCTGAAATGTGGTGATTGTGATATCTGTTTATTTCTGTAATATCTCACAAAATATCAGGCCATTCTGTGGCTGGGAAGTTATTTAATTTGAGGGGATTAAAGCAAATAATGTGCATGAAATCGCTCGCTTCGCGCAGTCAAGCAGACAGAGGAAGTCCGTGTGCGCATGTGCAGGTTTACCTTCTTCTTCTTTTGGGTTTTATGGCAGCTGGCATCCACAGTGTCGCATTACTGCCATCTACAGGTTTCCCTTTGAGCGTGCACTGACAGTTCCATCATTCTGTCGCTAAACGAACAGCTGATCACACCGAGGTGCTCGCTGAGCGCTGATATTTATTAGTTTGGTCCTGCGTTTCCTTTCCTTCGTATAGAACATAACGTCTTTTCTTCTCGCTTTCTTTCCGTTACTGTAATCACTCTTTCACGTTTCATTCGCACACTCATGTCCTCCATTTTTCTCTCCTGTTTCAAATTTGTATCCCACAATGCCTTGCGCGAACGGAGAAAGCCCACCATGTGATGATGCATGACGTAGTATCTTGTATTGCGTCATGGTGAAGCAGGAAAAAATAGCACAGAATTTAGGGCCACATGGCTCTAAATTTATTAATTGTTTGTTTGTTTTTTTAATTGGAAGTCTGTGATTCGAATTCAGTAGCTTTCGGTCCACTAAACAAAAATAATTGGGTGTCGGGGAATTTTTTTTTTGTGACCTACAATTGAAAAATCTGAAAGGCAGTCTAGCTTTAACTTTAAATCAAGTGAAGAATTTGAAGCTGTAAAACCAAACACTTGTGTTTCCAATAAGTATAAGAAGATCGAAATTTCAAGACAAACACACATACATATCTTATGATATAGTGTATGGGGGTTAATTTTTCACTCTCAGATTTAAAAAAAAAAAAACAAGATATGAAAATTTTACAGTCTTTGACCTGAGAAGGTGCAGTGTGTGCTCTGAAAACCAATTAATTATACAACATTCACCCAGGAAGAGTCACAAGGATCGTGTCTGATGCTTAATAATTGAAGCACGAGAGACTTTAAATTGCATCTTGTCGAAGACATCAGTGGCGTAACAGAAAAAACCTAGAAGGGCACTCGGTAGAGTAGAGTGTATACCTCCAACAAGCCACATGTTATCAACATCAAAATCAAAAGACTTGAACCTGGGATAATACTAAAGCTGTCCACCAAATTTCGTCCAAATCCGGTCATTACTTTTTGAGTTACACTGGGAAAAGACAAAAAATATCCTGCATCCACAGACAAATCTAGATCCTGGATCTGCACACATATTTGGATTTGTATCAAAATCTAATCAATTGTTTTTTGGCCCATGGCTCACCTTTCCACCAAATTTCATCAAAATCTGTTTGCTACTTTTTGAGATATGTTGGGAACAGGCAAACAAACGGAGGCGGAAACAAAACCTCCTCCAAGAAAGTTATCGGCAGTCAAAACATCTCACCTCATCTCATTATCTCTAGCTGCTTTATCCTGTTCTACAGGGTCGCAGGCAAGCTGGACTACGGGCGAAAGGCGGGGTACACCCTGGACAAGTCGCCAGGTCATCACAGGGCTGACACATAGACACAGACAACCATTCACACTCACATTCACACCTACGCTCAATTTAGAGTCACCAGTTAACCTAACCTGCATGTCTTTGGACTGTGGGGGAAACCGGAGCACCCGGAGGAAACCCACGCGGACACGGGGAGAACATGCAAACTCCGCACAGAAAGGCCCTTGCCGGCCACGGGGCTCGAACCCGGACCTTCTTGCTGTGAGGCAACAGCGCTAACCACTACACCACTGTGCCACCCTCGGTCAAAACATCACAATTGTAAAGATTCACTAATTGCGTCCTAAATTAGCAGTAAACAAAAAAATGTTTTATTATTTTGCTTGGATAATAAACCACCAATCACTAAAACATTTCTGATGGTGTAGAGGAAGATGTACAGATTCAGACAGACAATCGGTTTATTAAATTTAATTTCCTTCTTCTCAGGATGTGTTTAGTTCCTTCCTTCCTTCCATCCTTACTTCTTCAGATTTCTCTGTCTGATTTCAGTACGACACCAAAAAACGGATCTCGGCCGAGGCGTCTCTGAGACACGCGTACTTCCTGAGCCTGGGAGAGAGCATTCACTCCTTACCAGACAGTGAGTCACTTCATTAGTTTTTCACAGCACCACAGTTATTAGATATTCAATATTCACGTCTCTGCATGTTGTTGAAACGCTTCATCTTCCTCCTTCTGCAGCTTCTTCAGTGTTCTCACTAAAGGAATTACAGCTTCAGAAGGACCCTGGCCACCGGAGCTCAGTCTTTCATCCAGGTAGCACAGATCACCTTGTAATAAATCAGGATGGTTGATTTTAGTTTATATTATATGGACACGAGTGTTTTACTGGGAAATACACCACTGGTATTTTTCATCCGAGCTCCATCCGGGACATGGAGAACCAAAACCGTGACATAACTCTCTATATGTCACTGGTGATGAAATCGATGAATTGTTTTGATAAATCTGGGGACTTTTTGTTTGTGAATGTGTCGATATAATTAGAAGAAAATCACACGTTGGCTTGAAGAGATGAAGTTTATCTTCTTGTGTTGAAAACCTTGCATTTTTCATACGAAATACATCACGGATCCGAGTGACATATTTAAATAATATTGGCTGGCTTTGAGTGGTATCTCATCTCATCTCATTATCTCTAGCCGCTTTATCCTTCTACAGGGTCGCAGGCAAGCTGGAGCCTATCCCAGCTGACTACGGGCGAAAGGCGGGGTACACCCTGGACAAGTCGCCAGGTCATCACAGGGCTGACACATAGACACAGACAACCATTCACACTCACATTCACACCTACGGTCAATTTAGAGTCACCAGTTAACCTAACCTGCATGTCTTTGGACTGTGGGGGAAACCGGAGCACCCGGAGGAAACCCACGCGGACACGGGGAGAACATGCAAACTCCACACAGAAAGGCCCTCGCCGGACCCGGGGTTCGAACCCAGGACCTTCTTGCTGTGAGGCGACAGCGCTAACCACTACACCACCGTGCCGCCCGCTTTGAGTGGTATATCAGATATATTCCATTCAGCTAGCATGATACTGAATGAGTCGAAGACGAGTCGCTGAATGGAATATATCTGACAGACCATGAAAAAAAGCCAGCCAATATTATTATTATTATTATTATTATTATTATTATTATTATTATTATACATACACATTCCTTTCGGGTGTTCAACGCGTCTTTCTCTTTCAAAATTTTCTCAAAATCTTCCGTATTTAACAAAGCAAACCTGGCGGCCATGTTTGTTTACAAATTGTCACAGTCGTTCACTCACTAGCACGGAAGTTTTACATCTCCGACATGTGACGTCTTTTTGTCTTGATGTAAACCATATTCAACGCTCATTCTCCATTGAGTAGAGTGACGTAATACACATATAATAAGCGATATGCTAACACTATTGCATGATATCGAGCCACATGAATGAAACACACTAGAAGGGAATAGAACACATGCTTTTATTCCATTGAAAAAGTGTCCTGTATGGATAATAATCACCGATATTTCACTCCGATGACGTCACTCCCAGTGTTTTCCTGCTGACTTGTCAAAATGGCAAACCGGTTCAAAATTAAAATAATTTTGATTAACTTGTGTATTATTTTTGTGTGTGGTTGTGTCCATATAAAATAATATAATATATATATGTTATTTACCAGCTGGGAGGTCCTTATGGTGAAATACCGTGACCGAGGTCTTGAAAGTATTGACCGAGGCCTTCTGGGCTGAGATCAGTATTCAAGGCCGAGGTCACGGTATTTCACCAAACGGACCGACCTTAAGCTGGTAAATAATATTTTTATTTTTTTTCTTTACCAAATTCTAACAAAAAACGAGAGCGCCCGAAAGGGAAAACCGAGCCGAGCCGCCATTTTGAATCCTCATTCATGGCTGTAATGCAAATGGCTTCCTCCTCGGTATACAAGTGCACTTCCATGGCAGGAAAAAACCTACATTTTGCCGCCTATGTAGTCCCCTATTTATACAAAACTGAGTCATTCAGGATTCAGACATGTTTTTGCTTGGTGTTCGCAACAGTTCGAGGTTTTTAGCTTTCTCCTGAAATGTTTTCTTTTATTTCTTCTTCCTCCAGGTAGTAAAACTCGCTTTCGCTGTGAGCGCTGTCATTATCGCTATCCATGCTGTAAAATTAATGCTATTCTCCTGAGAAATGTGAAAATAAATGTTGACAAAAATTGCTACGATGTTTGCTGTTGTTGTGAACAAGCGAGTCGCCAGAGGTCCGTATCCGGGGTCCGTAACCGGGGTCCGTATCGTAGGATACGGACCCGCTCGCCAGCCAATCAGAGCGCAGGATTTGATGGAACCCGTACCGTGAAAAAAATAAAATATAATCTAAAGAACATTACATGGTGATGCGAAGATGTGAAGTTTATCTTCTCATGTTGAAAATATTTCACTCGCTCACTTGTGAATATCACCACTCGAAGATAAACGTCATATCTTTGCGTAACTGTGTAATATCCTCGATATATATTCAGCAAAAAAATTCTAAAGTTTCTGATTCATATGTTTTGGTGAATACAGACACACATTTCCACTGGACAGTGTGGTATGGACACAAATCCATAATCTCACATTTTGTCCTGACTCGAGCTTTCCTCTTTTCCTTCCTAAACAGCAACATGTGGGCGGAGCTCCAAGTAGTGGAAGCTATTGATTGGTTGAACACAATCATCACAGAGTCGTTCTGATTAGTGTCTCCTGTTGGAAGGCGAGATCATATCGTATCATATATGAAATATGATATGATGATATTTAAAGGCATTTCTGCCATGCCTGATGTGGATCACAATATTTCGGTTTCATAACGAACGCCTAATAGTGTTGCATTACAAAAACAAACTGATGATGAAAAATAAATTATGGCGTGGCATGGTGGTACAGCGGGTAGTATTTGCCACCTCACAGCTCCGAGGTCGGATCCTGAGCTCGGGTTGCTGTCTGTACAGAGTTCAACACATTCTCCCAGGGTTCACATGGGTTGCCTTTGGGTTCTCCGGTTCTCTGCACAAAAACAGGAAGAAGGCCTGCTCTAAATTGCCCCATATGAATGAATGTGGACGTGTGATGGACTCCTGTCCCATCCAATGTGCATTTCTTCCTCACGGTCAGTGTACACGAGGGAAAACACATCTAATCCACTGCTTCCAATCAGAATTGGATGTTAAGGATATTTAACAGGACTTTCCTTTTTTAAGTATCAATATATTCTACAGTACAGTATATACTAATACTATACTATATACCAGTACACTAATATGTACACTACCAGTCAAAAGTTTGTACACCCCTACTCTGTTTATTCATTGGTCTGTAGACCAGGCTGGATGAACTCATGCGATCACGCATCATCGGTCTGTTGTCCATCCATCGTCTGTCCACACTTTACAAAAATCGCTACTCCTCCTACAGGATTGATCAGATTTCAATTAAACTCACATACAATATTCCCCAGGTGGGTGTGCATAAAAGTTGTCAAGATGGTGGCGCCACCGGTCATATTTACGTCTGAAATTTCTGGGTGACTCGTCACATTAACCCTTTGATGCAAAACATGGGTCAAAAGTGACTCGGCTGAGTTTTTATCTTCTATATCTTTGCAATAAATTAATTCCATCATTCAGTATTCAAAGTATTCCTCAATTAACTTGTTTTTGATCATCATACATCCTTATTTTATTTTTTCCTTTCTTACTTTTTGAATAAAAACCCTTTTTGTATCACTACCCTTCTAATGCACAACATGGGTCAAAAACGACCTGCGTTCATTTTCCAGGTTATTTCATGTACGGCTGAGTGTTTCTATGATCTACTTTTGAAATAAATCCATTTTGTCATTTACTTTTCCAAATATGCAGTAAATATCTTGTTTTTGTTTAGCACAAATCATCATTTTTATCTTTCCTTTCTTAAGTTATGAACAAGCACAGCTTTTGTAATTCTACATCAAGTTTACACACATGGGTCAGAACCGACCCGCATGCATTTACTCCAGCGTTTGGTGGGAACTGTGAATTGTGCTTGTGTCAGACATTTCACAGCTCAGCACAGCGCCCTTTGCCCATCTCATACATGCAAGCAGGGGCGCCGCCAGAAATTTTGGGCCCCATGAAAGATTAGAATTTTGGGCCCCCTAACTTTGCCCACCCTCGTCACAATTGCACTATTGTCATTATTTGACTTTTGATAGCCCATGGACCTTGAGTTTGTGACTTTATTACATTTTATGTATTAACCTACCAGGGACTAGATGAAAACTGGTCAGTGACTAATTCTAAAACTTAAATCTAATTTAAAAACTTCAATCCTAAAGCATTTATGGGTTGTATTGCTGCTTACCTCCTTCTCCAAAGGGGAGTTCAGTGGTTTGGTAGGGCGGAGGTCCCCCTGAGGCTGAATCTGTGCTTATTTAGGGCACCCCATTAGTTATGAAACTGGTTATTAGCACTAGTTATTAGCCCCAGCATAACGTAATATTTCATCTTGTTTATCACACAAGTCAGTTCAGTTATTAAAATGGAAAAAATGTCACTGTACAAACTGTAAAAGTGTTCTCTTGATAGGCTAATCCAACCACGTTCATACTGTTCATTTACCATTCGCTAATATTTTGAACACACATGTGAGCGATAGCTATCTTTCTTTGGGAAAAACTGAGTGACCAGTTGCCTGCCTCTCCGGTCCCTCTCAGCTTTCAGCTGCCTTTCTTTACGTTTTTGAGAGTGAGTAGATTACTTGTCCGAAAGTTACGAGTAATTACTATTAGCTACCGAGCTGTCGACATATTCTACTTTAGTTAGCTAATTTTATTGTAGTTGGCTTAGCTAACGACATAGTTAATAAATAAATAACTGGCCCCATTCACTGCTAAAGTAATTACTTGAAACAAATTATTATTACAGTATTAAGACATTTAATTTTAAATCACACTTGGATGACCCATGTGTAGTAATATAAAAAGTATTTTTGTTCATAAAGTAGGAAAGAAAAAATTAAATTAATGACTTGTGGTAATTAAAAACAAGATATTTAAAGAATACTTGGAATATTCAATCATAAAATAAATTGATTTCAAAAGATAGAGCAAAGAAAAAGTCAGTCAGCATGAAATAACCTGGAAAATGAATGCGGGCCCCATTGACCCATGCTGTGCATTAGAAGGGGTGTGCATATGTTTTGACCCATGCTGTGCATTAGAAGGGGTGTGCATATGTTTTGCATCAAAGGATTAAACGCTGCTCTTCATAAACTGCTGGGACGTTTTCACTGAAACTCACCCAGAAGACTCTAAAGACATATTCCAACAAGAATTGTTCACCAGGTGGCGCCACCTACCATGGATGAGGCTCCAGAGGGGTCACGTGGAATTTCACAAAAATCGCGACTCCTCCTACAGGAGAGATGAGATTTTGATCAAACTCATTTGGAATGTTCTCCAGCTTGGTTTGGATAAAAGTTGTCCAGATGGTGGCGCTACCTGTCATATTTAACATTTTATGGACGTTTGAACATTTTGGGTGACTCGTCACACCAAACACTGCTGTTCGTAAACTGCTGGGACGTTTTCACTGAAACTCGCTCAGAAGAATCTGAAGACACATTCCAACAAGAATTGTTCACCATGTGGCGCCTGATTTCACAAAAATCATTACTCCTCCTACAGGATTGATCGGATTTCAAACTTGCACACAACAACAGTAGCCGGTATGAGCTCCAGTCTCACTGAGGCTGTTTTATTCTGTATTGTGACTATTTTCTACATTGTAGAACAATACTGAAGGCATCAAAACTATGAAATAACATCTGGAACATATCTGAAAGTATGTGGTAAACAAAAACAAACTATGTTTGATATTTTAGATTCTTCAGTGTATCCAGCGTTTCCCTTGATGACGCTTGGCACACTGTTAGCATTATGTTAACCAGCTTCATGAGGTCGTCACCTGGAACACTTTTCAGTTAACAGCTGTGCCTCGTCAAAAGTTAATTAGCGGACGAGTTTCTTACCTTCTTAATTTGTTTGACATCATCAAACAATAAATAGTAAATAATAACAATACAAATAATAAAATCGCCCTATTCCATCCACAACTGTAGTAATCCATTAGCCTGGGCCCGCCCATCCTAAGCGTGACGCAACACGAGGGCCTGTTGCGAGCTTAGTCTGGCCAGGCAAGCTATCTACAGCTCTTCCAAGCTCCCGAAAAATCGGGAACCAATCAACTTTGAGCATCTCCAACAGCCCTGGGTAGAGGCGTGTTCAAGGCAGTGATATAGTAGAACTGCGACCGGAAGCCATAGATTGTTTACAGAATCTATGCCGGAAGCGCTTCATTCACTAGAAACATTACGAACATGGAGCAAGTTCTCATTGAAAACGGAGCAAAGAGCAGCCCTGGAGGTATTTATTGAAAGGAAGGACGTTTTCGCCTTGCTCCCGACCGGCTTCGGTAAGAGTTTAATCTACCAGTTAGCCCCGTCGCGTCACATACGTCAGAGGAAAGAGTGATGTGATTGGTTTAAGCTTCGTCACAGCCTTTTCTGGCTTCGACCAGTAGCAAACTGAGGCATTTCAGGGAGGCGGGTCAACCACGGGCTCTGGGAAACGGTTGGGCTTAATATCTTGGCCAGATCAATAGCTCGGAGAGCTTTGCAGTCGCGTTAGCCAGACTAGTAACCCATACCGTATGGAACCGAACGACAAAGTAAAAAGAAACAACGTCCATCATTACTTTAAGACATGAAGTGACTTTTAATGAATAAAAATAAGAGACAAAACGTTGAATTAGAAGGTGCGTCCAAACTGTATTTGTTTTAATGTAATTACATGATATATAGAAATGAGATGTGTTGAGAAAGTTTTGAGTCGTTTAGGTCTCACAGCACCTTTGCAACAAATCCATGTCATAAAGAATAAGCGTCATTTTGATACAAAATCAGTTTTACCAATTACGAAGTAGTACTTTACTAATCTTTACTATTTAACAGTTATCCCATGAAATCTAGTCGTACATGAGCTGACAGCTGATGAGGCGCGTAGCACCAAGTTGTCTGTAAGCCGTGTACGACGAGACTGAGTGGAATAACTGTTTTATTCTATCCACATTCAGTGGATTTCGAGAAACGGAACATTTTTATTTTTATTTCTTTTGCAAATTCGATAAATAAAAACTTTGCACAAAATGTCCGACAAAATCATTTCCGCTTAGAATGTAAACAAACCGGCGAAATGACAGGAGCAATTTATGAAAAAAATGTGATAATAATAATTATTGAAAAATAAAACAAGATACGCTCTTACTACCAAATACTTTTATTCCATATTTTGTTGGTGGTGTTTTTTTGTATTTTTTGAGGTTTTGTTTTCGAGTAGTTTTTATTTCGTCCTCGTTCAGTTCAGCAACACGCGCCACCATTTTGTTTTTCTCTACTCATGGTATATAAGCTGATATCCTAGTAGTAGAGTAGCCAATCAGAGCATACGATTGCTCATATCCAGTGAATGTGGATAGAATAATCTCTAATGAACCTGCAGAGAAGCTCTGAGAAGGTATATACTGAGAAACAGACAGACATACTCAACCAGGCCGTGGACTGGTAACCATACCAGATGTTATGGTCCTGTTTGGTGGAAAAGTGCTAATAGTATTTCATTCTCATCTCATTATCTGTAGCCGCTTTATCCTGTTCTACAGGGTCGCAGGCAAGCTGGAGCCTATCCCAGCTGACTACGGGCGAAAGGCGGGGTACACCCTGGACAAGTCGCCAGGTCATCACAGGGCTGACACATAGACACAGACAACCATTCACACTCACATTCACACCTACGGTCAATTTAGAGTCACCAGTTAACCTAACCTGCATGTCTTTGGACTGTGGGGGAAACCGGAGCACCCGGAGGAAACCCACGCGGACACGGGGAGAACATGCAAACTCCGCACAGAAAGGCCCTCGCCGGCCACGGGGCTCGAACCCGGACCTTCTTGCTGTGAGGCGACAGCGCTAACCACTACACCACCGTGCCGCCCTAATAGTATTTATTTTATAAAAAATATATACTGTATATATGTATCATGATGTATAGATGATGTCATTCTGAAACCACAAGCAATAATCATCTTCCTGCAAGAAGAGTTTTATTATTTTTCTTTCTTTTTTTTTATTATCACCCTGATACAGTATATGATGGCCTCATTTTTTTTTTATTATTATAATTTTAAATTTCTTCCTATTTTAGGTCGGGGAAAGAACCGCAGACAGAGTATATTCTAACGACTGATATATGGAGGAGGAACATCATCACCGTGAAGCAAATGGCTGTAAATCTAAGAAAACTGCCAAGCTGTATCCCAAAACCTCTTCACACCGACCCACACTGGAAATTGAGATTTTAACACACACACACACACACACACACAGCTGACCAATTCATTTTCACTGCTGTTTTATTGAATTTGGCAAACTTACACAGTTACAGCTGACCACTGTAACTGTAGTTTCCCACTGTGCTTTCTCAACATTAAAAAAAAAAAACACACAAACAAACAAAAAAACAAAATATTTTATTGCCCATGTTCATGTTTAAATGATGAGTGGAATAATAATTCTCTTGAGAAGCACTCTCATATTATTATACCTTTCAAGGTGCAGTGTTTTTTCACTGGGGCGGGACCCTCTAAGGTATTTATTTGTACCCTTTTTATACCACTTAGGAACATACACTACCGTTCAAAAGTTTGGGGTCACCCAGACAATTTTGTGTTTTCCATGAAAAGTCACACTTTTATTTCCCACCATAAGTTGTAAAATGAATAGAAAATACAGTCAAGACATTTTTCTGGCCATTTTGAGCATTTAATCGACCCCACAAATGTGATGCTCCAGAAACTCAATCTGCTCAAAGGAAGGTCAGTTTTATAGCTTCTCTAAAGAGCTCAACTGTTTTCAGCTGTGCTAACATGATTGTACAAGGGTTTTCTAATCATCCATTAGCCTTCTGAGGCAATGAGCAAACACATTGTACCATTAGAACACTGGAGTGAGAGTTGCTGGAAATGGGCCTCTATACACCTATGGAGATATTGCACCAAAAACCACACATTTGCAGCTAGAATAGTCATTTACCACATTAGCAATGTATAGAGTGGATTTCTGATTAGTTTAAAGTGATCGTCATTGAAAAGAACAGTGCTTTTCTTTCAAAAATAAGGACATTTCAAAGTGACCCCAAACTTTTGAACGGTAGTGTATACGTACCTTTTTGGCCCTAAAAAAGGTACACATAGTTACCTTGAGGTCCAATAATGAGCCCTCGGTGTTACATTAGTGTAGATTGTACCTTGGGGTATAGAAATGGACTCCTACTGTAGCCCTATTTCTAACCAGAGGTGGAAAAACCCAGATGCAGAAAGTAAAAACCCTGCCACATTTTTGCTCCAGCCAATTCAATGAACCAGCTGATCCTAATTACCACATCCCCTAAGCCAGGTTGATGAGCTAATTGGTGAAATCACCCGTGTTGAGAGCACAGGCAGAAGGAAAACCTAAGCAGGACTTTTACTTTGTCAATCCAGTTTTTCCACCTCTGTTTCTAACAGTGAGTGACCTGGATCATATTGTATATATGATCATTACAAAATACAACCCCGATTCCAAAAAAGTTGGGACAAAGTACAAATTGTAAATAAAAACGGAATGCAATAATTTACAAATCTCAAAAACTGATATTGTATTCACAATAGAACATAGACAACATATCAAATGTCGAAAGTGAGACATTTTGAAATTTCATGCCAAATATTGGCTCATTTGAAATTTCATGACAGCAACATATCTCAAAAAAGTTGGGACAGGGGCAATAAGAGGCTGGAAAAGTTAAAGGTACAAAAAAGGAACAGCTGGAGGACCAAATTGCAACTCATTAGGTCAATTGGCAATAGGTCATTAACATGACTGGGTATAAAAAGAGCATCTTGGAGTGGCAGCGGCTCTCAGAAGTAAAGATGGGAAGAGGATCACCAATCCCCCTAATTCTGCGCCGACAAATAGTGGAGCAATATCAGAAAGGAGTTCGACAGTGTAAAATTGCAAAGAGTTTGAATATATCATCATCTACAGTGCATAATATCATCAAAAGATTCAGAGAATCTGGAAGAATCTCTGTGCGTAAGGGTCAAGGCCGGAAAACCATACTGGGTGCCCGTGATCTTCGGGCCCTTAGATGGCACTGCATCACATACAGGCATGCTTCTGTATTGGAAATCACAAAATGGGCTCAGGAATATTTCCAGAGAACATTATCTGTGAACACAATTCACTGTGCCATCCGCCGTTGCCAGCTAAAACTCTGTAGTTCAAAGAAGAAGCCGTATCTAAACGTGATCCAGAAGCGTAGACGTCTTCTCTGGGCCAAGGCTCATTTAAAATGGACTGTGGCAAAGTGGAAAACTGTTCTGTGGTCAGACGAATCAAAATTTGAAGTTCTTTATGGAAATCAGGGACGCCGTGTCATTCGGACTAAAGAGGAGAAGGACGACCCAAGTTGTTATCAGCGCTCAGTTCAGAAGCCTGCATCTCTGATGGTATGGGGTTGCATTAGTGCGTGTGGCATGGGCAGCTTACACATCTGGAAAGACACCATCAATGCTGAAAGGTATATCCAGGTTCTAGAGCAACATATGCTCCCATCCAGACGACGTCTCTTTCAGGGAAGACCTTGCATTTTCCAACATGACAATGCCAAACCACATACTGCATCAATTACAGCATCATGGCTGCGTAGAAGAAGGGTCCGGGTACTGAACTGGCCAGCCTGCAGTCCAGATCTTTCACCCATAGAAAACATTTGGCACATCATAAAACGGAAGATACGACAAAAAAGACCTAAGACAGTTGAGCAACTAGAATCCTACATTAGACAAGAATGGGTTAACATTCCTATCCCTAAACTTGAGCAACTTGTCTCCTCAGTCCCCAGACGTTTACAGACTGTTGTAAAGAGAAAAGGAGATGTCTCACAGTGGGAAACATGGCCTCGTCCCAACTTTTTTGAGATGTGTTGTTGTCATGAAATTTAAAATCACCTAATTTTTCTCTTTAAATGATACATTTTCTCAGTTTAAACATTTGATATGCCATCTATGTTCTATTTTGAATAAAATATGGAATTTTGAAACTTCCACATCATTGCATTCCGTTTTTATTTACAATTTGTACTTTGTCCCAACTTTTTTGGAATCAGGGTTGTATATTACATAACAGCAACAGTATTGTGCTCCAAAGGTACTTAAAGAACAAATCTACCCTGAACAACATGCATATTCATGTCTATAATTAATCTCCAACTTACCCACAGTGCTGAAAAGCATGCAGTGGGATTTATCCCTCAGGTCATATCTACATAAAAAGAGCGATGCAGCGGCGCTTTAGTCCTTTAGCCTGTCCAGCTCTTTCATCTCCTCATCTGTACTCTCTGCTCAAACAGATCAGCTTCAAAAATGACAATTTTCATGATTAACAACACTGTAAATTGTTAAGTAGCCATACCGAGTCTCTCAGTGTTGTATTACTGCACTGCATTCTGGGACAACATTTACATCAATGTCTACACTCTTTCTACACTGGATTTCTCATTAATATGATGTTAAGCATCACCAGAAATTGGTGAATTGGTAGGAATTTGGGAGTTGTTTTGTTTTTTGGAGCTAACAGCTAAACCTGATCGTTCTCACTAATCTTTGAGATCGGCGAAATCCCGTCAGAGTCGCACACAACCGCCGACTCGTCACAGGATTAATGAAAATACGTACATCAACTGACAACACAAACATTCCTAAACACGTCATTAAACATGGAGTTTTTCTTTAAATCTATAAAAATATATGGACTAGACAGCGCATTCAGTATTCAGCATTCAGCAGCACTGTGGTATTTGCGATTTTAATGCATGATGACCGAGTGAAACTGACCAGCAGGCTCTGATGATTGCGAAGACACACTCTCCGTCTGTCGTTTCCACACAAATCAGTAGCCTGTGGGATTTGATCGGATGTTAAAAAGCACAGAACGTGTCCGAAGTCTGCACTTTTAACCTAAACATTTATGACGCTAAAATTCATACGTTATGGTGAAGCCACATCTTGAGACACAGGGTTGTATGTAGTCTGTAGTATTAAATGAACACTGTCACTTTTGTGCGTTTACCTCAGAGATGAAAATGTTCTTTGAAGCATCTAAAGGTGCCTTGTACAAATCAATTATGATAATGGGTCCATTTTTATTCTTATTTTAATAGCTATTTTAATACTGGTATATGTCATAGAGATGTTGCTCTTCATCAATAATTGCACATGATTTATGGCTTGATATGATGAATTGCTCTACCGTGTTTGCACATGGCATCCAAGTGTCCTAAATTTTGTCTTTGCCTGCTCTTTTCTTCGTAACTCAATATTTCCCTTTTCAAAAAAGCACTATATATTTCTAATCAAAGCCATCAATTTCAGAGAAACATAGTGATGTTGTGGTTTTTGAATTTTTAGTCCATGAAAAAAACATTTTAAGTACAGGAAGAGGAAGAGAGTGACAAAGCTCATGGCTGCGTTCCAGTACTGGCCCTCATCACTTCCCCTCACGAGTTCCCTTTGATGCGTTCCAGCACCTTATTATATAAAGTGAAATATGTTAGACGAGTTCTCAGATGCTGGAAGGATCAAATCGACACAAGCGTCAACACGTCTTCCCCACAAAATCCTGGAAAGAAAGCAATAAGTTTACAATTTATATTTGATTTCCTGCTGAAATTAGGTTCTATATACAGTAGCCAAGTCTCATCTCATCTCATCTCATTATCTCTAGCCGCTTTATCCTGTTCTGCAGGGTCGCAGGCGAGCTGGAGCCTATCCCAGCTGACTACGGGTGAAAGGCGGGGTACACCCTGGACAAGTCGCCAGGTCATCACAGGGCTGACACATAGACACAGACAACCATTCACACTCACATTCACACCTACGGTCAATTTAGAGTCACCAGTTAACCTAACCTGCATGTCTTTGGACTGTGGGGGAAACCGGAGCACCCGGAGGAAACCCACACGGACACGGGGAGAACATGCAAACTCCGCACAGAAAGGCCCTTGCCGGCCACGGGGCTCGAACCCAGACCTTCTTGCTGTGAGGCGACAGCGCTAACCACTACACCACCGTGCCGCCCCAGTAGCTAAGTACCCAATCTCACATAATAGTTTCTGGTGATAGCAGTGATTTAAAAAAAAAAAACACAGACTGTGGAAGTGCCCTCTAGGGTGTCCCTATGTCAGATAAAATGTACTCTATGGTGGATAAAACATGATAAAGTGAACTATGATAAGGTGCCCTTATGTACAAGAAAATACAATGAAATGCCCTCTATGGTGCACTCCCAGTGGAGAAAATGTGACAAAATTACATGAAGTGCCCTACAGATTTACATTTTATTTCCAGCTGTTGGCAAACGCCTTTATCCAGAGCAACTTGCATTTATATCATTTATACAACTGAGCAGGGGGCGGCACGGTGGTGTAGTGGTTAGCGCTGTCGCCTCACAGCAAGAAGGTCCGGGTTCGAGCCCCGTGGTCGGCAAGGGCCTTTCTGTGCGGAGTTTGCATGTTCTCCCCGTGTCCACGTGGGTTTCCTCCGGGTGCTCCGGTTTCCCCCACAGTCCAAAGACATGCAGGTTAGGTTAACTGGTGACTCTAAACTGACCGTAGGTGTGAATGAGAGTGTGAATGGTTGTCTGTGTCTATGTGTCAGCCCTGTGATGACCTGGCGACTTGTCCAGGGTGTACCCCGCCTTTCGCCCGTAGTCAGCTGGGATAGGCTCCAGCTCGCCTGCGACCCTGTAGAACAGGATAAAGCGGCTAGAGAGAATGAGATGAGATGAGACAACTGAGCAGTTCAGGATTAAGGACCTTGCTCAAGGGTTCAACAATGTCAGCTTGGTGGTGTTGGGATTTGATCTCACAATGTTCAGATCAGCAGTCCAACATCTTGGCCACTAAGCTAACACTGCCTTCTCCACATTCGGCTCCTTTAAATGTGACAAAATGTGATCACATAACTTAAAGGCTCACCTACATGCAAGAAAATAATGAGGTTTCACATAGGTTCCTTTAAATGTGACAATATAAGATGAAGTGCCCTATAGCCTCCTCTACATGCGATAAAATGAGATGAAGTGCCCTATAGCCTCCTGTACATGTGACAAAATGAGACAAAGTGTCGTATAGGCTCCTGTACATGCAACACATTGATAAGAAGTGTGTATAGGCTCCTATACATGCAAGAAAATGAGATAAAGTGTCCTGTAGACTCCTCTACATGTACTATATAAACTTCCTTACATGCATGATAGTGAGATGAAGTGCCTTGTAGGCTCCCCTATATGTGACAAAATTAGATGGCATGCACTATAAACTTCCATACCTGTGGCAAAATGAGATGCAGTGCCCTATGGGTTCCCTTATGTGCATGAGGTACCCTTTAGGCTCCCCTGCCTGCGAAAAAATGAGATGAAATGCCCTATAGGCTCTTCTACATGCAACAAGTTGAGATGAATTGGCCTGTCGGATCCTCTACATGTGATAAAATGAAATGAAGTGCCCTATTGCCGCCTGTACATGCAACAAAATGAAACGAAGTGCCGTATAGGCTCCTGTACATGCGATACATTGATATGAAGTGCTGTATAGGCTCCTCTGCATGCAACAAAATGAGATGAAGTGCCCTGTAGACTCCTCTACATGTGACAAAATGAGATGAAGTGCCCTATAGGCTGTTCTACATGTGACAAGCCTCCTCTACATGTGACAAATTGATATGAAGTGCCCTATAGGCTCCCCTACATGTGACAAAATGAGACAAAGTACCCTAAAGGCTCTTCTACATCTGGCAAAATGAGATGAAGTGCCCTATAGCCTCCTCTACACGTGACAAATTGATATGGCGTGCCGCATAGGCTCCACTACATGCGACAAAATTAGATGAAGTGCCCTTCGGCTCCTCTACATGTGACAAAATGTGATGAAGTGCCATATAGGCTCTTCTACATGTGACAAAATGAGATGAAGTTTATTATAGGCTCCTCTATGTGTGACAAAATGAGATGAAGTGCCCTATAGACTTCCCTACATCAAGACAATGAGATGAAGTGCCCTCTAGGCTTCTCTACATGTGACAAAATGAGATGAAGTGCTGTATAGGTTCTTCTACGTATGACAAAATGGCATGAAGTTTCATATAGGCTCCTCTACATATGACAGAATGAGATGAAGTGCCCTATAGGCTCCTCTACATGCAACAAAATGAGATGAAGTTCCCTATAGACTTCCCTGCATCAAGACAATGAGATGAAGTGGTCTATAGGCTCCTTTACATGTGACAAAACGAGATGAAATTTCTTATAGGCTCCTCTACATGTGACAAAATGAGATGACATGCCCTATAAATTTCCCTACATCAAGATAATGAGATGAAGTGCCCTGTAGGCTCTTCTACATGCGACAAAATGAGATTAAGTTTCTTATAGGCTCCTCTGCATGTGACAAAATGAGATGATGTGCCCTATAAATTTCCCTACATCAAGACAATGAGATGAAGTGCCCTATAGGCTCCTCTACATGTGACAAAATGAGATGACGTGCCCTATAAATTTCCCTACATCAAGACAATGAGATTAAGTGCCCTGTAGGCCAGCCTACATTCAAGAGAAATTAGATGCAGTGCCCTCTGCATCTGCTCCTGGTTCCTGCCCTGCTAGTAGGTTTTTGCCACTGCCTGTCAGGACGATACCCTGCTTCACTGTTACTGCAAGTGGTCATTTGTGTGTGCTGTCAGTGATGCAGTCTGTTCCGGGGGGGGGGGAGTCAATAAGGGGGTGTCATGAACAGTACTGGAAAAAAAAAGGGGGGGGGGGAGAGAGAGAGAATACAGAATTATAGGTTGTGTACTTTTCGACCCTTCACTCCTTCATAGCAGCAGAAAATCTTCTCTATGAGTGTTTTTTTGTGGTAAAATAGAAATTTTTAAATTATATATTGGACAGAATTAATATATGTCTTTTAACATGTGTTTTCCTTCTTCTCAGTGAATATTTTGCCAGGAAATTGAGATGACTGTATTAAATAAATGTAGATTATGTCTAAATGTTTTATAAATAAAAAAGAGAAGTATTTAGATTTTTGTATGAAATGTGTTCTTGAATATTTTGTGATGTTTATTCTATTTCAGCATCCTGAAGCTGAATGTGTCGTGATTGCTGAAGAAGCCAAAAGTGATTAAATAAATTAAGAACTAAATAAATGACAAAGCTCATTATCGAGTGGAGATTATTTTCTGTGCTGCGTGACTTGACTTTGAAATGGAGGCAGAATTATTGGCATCCTTCCAGAGAATGATTGAAATCAGTTGTAAAAAAAATAATAAACCTGACGTGTAGTAATTCGTTACTCTCAAACTGCTGGAGAAACTACTTCCCATCTGAGACTACTTTAGTATGAGGGTATTGATGTATTCACCTGACTTCTGTGGTATTATTTAGAAAATATTTCACAGTGAAATCAGTGGACTATAATGTGAATGTGTATATAAACTTGCTGGTTGGTTGGTTGATATGTGTTTTTGTTGTTGTTGTTGTTGTTGTTATTATCAAGATAAAAAAAAATCAGTCAAGATTACATGATATCCAATATATCCAGAGAAGAAAAGACAATAAATAGTTAAATAAATAGTGAAATAAATAAATGTATGTTGTGTAGGTCGTATGCAGCCTATAAATGCATCCACATGGAGTATATATATATATATATATATATATAGACATGCTTAAAAGAAGAAGAAACTCTTCATTTTATTTAAATTAAAAAATATCATAAATATAAATAAATAACAATACAAATAATATAAATAATGTATAATATTTTACTACACATATGCTGTCCATAGTAGGCATAATTGTAAAAGTTATATCTGAATATTCACTGCTCTAGTGTTTTATTTATGGATAAAATATTTACCTCCAATAATAAAATAAAATAAAACAATTTAAAATAATTCTAGTATTCTATTATACTATTTTGTCCGGTCTCTTTCACAAACCCACATCATTCCAAAATATTTACCTCCAATAATTCAAAAAGTACACATTTTTGTCCATTGTTTCCATTAACTTACATTATTCTAAAATAATTTAACCAATTAAATATTGATTTCCTTTTTTTTTAATTGAAAGATTGGTCATTTTTGTTAAATCTACAATGTGTCATGTGTGCATGTGTCTGATGACAATAACTCAGTTAAAACTTAAATTTTAATAATAATAACACAAGTACAAAAAAAATTATCAATCAAAAGTAATGGAATGCATAAGAATAAAATGAGTCCAAACATGGAGTGTCAAAATATTGAATAATATGAAATTAATTAATTAATGCTCCAGATGTTCTGGTGGAAAAACAGTAATATATTATATATTAATAATGTAGGGTAGTAAACATGTCAGATTAAGTTTCTGATTTAGTCTTTTTATTTTTATTGCCCCAAACCTAATTTTAGCACAGAAGTGTCTCCACCTGGCCCCCCTTTCACTTCAGCTCACCCCCCCAAACCCCTTCTCACTCTGTTTGGCGGCTAATTAAGAAACCCGGGTTGCCAGATTGATTATTTTACAACCTCTGAGCTATTTTTACTCTCAAAGACCAGAAACTGGTTTGAGGTTGTGTTCAGTAATTTGGGAAAGTTACAGCGTGTGCAGGAGTTTGTAGGAGGGTGTGGATGAGAAGTGCGCAGGAGTTTGTAGGAGGGTGTGGATGAGAAGTGCGCAGGAGTTTGTAGGAGGGTGTGGATGAGAAGTGCGCAGGAGTTTGGAGGAGGGTGTGGATGAGAAGTGCGCAGGAGTTTGGAGGAGGGTGTGGATGAGAAGTGCGCAGGAGTTTGTAGGAGGGCGTGGAGGAGAAGTGCGCAGGAGTTTGTAGGAGGGTGTGGATGAGAAGTGCGCAGGAGTTTGTAGGAGGGCGTGGAGGAGAAGTGCGCAGGAGTTTAGAGGTGGGTGTGGAGGAGAAGTGCGCAGGAGTTTAGAGGTGGGTGTGGATGAAAAGCGCGCAGGAGTTTGGAGGAGGGTGTGGAGGAGAAGTGCGCAGGAGTTTGGAGGAGGGTGTGGAGGAGAAGTGCGCAGGAGTTTGGAGGAGGGTGTGGAGGAGAAGTGCGCAGGAGTTTGGAGGAGGGTGTGGAGGAGAAGTGCGCAGGAGTTTGGAGGAGGGTGTGGAGGAGAAGTGCGCAGGAGTTTGGAGGAGGGTGTGGAGGAGAAGTGCGCAGGAGTTTGGAGGAGGGTGTGGAGGAGAAGTGCGCAGGAGTTTGGAGGAGGGTGTGGAGGAGAAGTGCGCAGGAGTTTGGAGGAGGGTGTGGAGGAGAAGTGCGCAGAAGTTTGTAGGAGGGTGTGGATGAGAAGTGCGCAGGAGTTTGGAGGAGGGTGTGGAGGAGAAGTGCGCAGGAGTTTAGAGGTGGGTGTGGAGGAGAAGTGCGCAGGAGTTTGTAGGAGGGCGTGGAGGAGAAGTGCGCAGGAGTGTGGAGGAGAAGTGCGCAGGAGTTTAGAGGAGGGCGTGGAGGAGAAGTGCGCAGGAGTTTGGAGGAGGGCGTGGAGGAGAAGTGCGCAGGAGTTTGTAGGAGGGTGTGGATGAGAAGTGCGCAGGAGTTTAGAGGAGGGCGTGGAGGAGAAGTGCGCAGGAGTTTGTAGGAGGGTGTGGATGAGAAGTGCGCAGGAGTTTGTAGGAGGGCATGGAGGAGAAGTGCGCAGGAGTTTGTAGGAGGGTGTGGATGAGAAGTGCGCAGGAGTTTGTAGGAGGGCGTGGAGGAGAAGTGCGCAGGAGTTTAGAGGTGGGTGTGGAGGAGAAGTGCGCAGGAGTTTAGAGGTGGGTGTGGATGAAAAGCGCGCAGGAGTTTGGAGGAGGGTGTGGAGGAGAAGTGCGCAGGAGTTTGGAGGAGGGTGTGGATGAGAAGCGCGCAGGAGTTTGGAGGAGGGTGTGGAGGAGAAGTGCGCAGGAGTTTGGAGGAGGGTGTGGAGGAGAAGTGCGCAGGAGTTTGGAGGAGGGTGTGGAGGAGAAGTGCGCAGGAGTTTGGAGGAGGGTGTGGAGGAGAAGTGCGCAGAAGTTTGTAGGAGGGTGTGGATGAGAAGTGCGCAGGAGTTTGGAGGAGGGTGTGGAGGAGAAGTGCACAGGAGTTTGGAGGAGGGTGTGGAGGAGAAGTGCGCAGGAGTTTGGAGGAGGGTGTGGAGGAGAAGTGCGCAGGAGTTTGGAGGAGGGTGTGGAGGAGAAGTGCGCAGGAGTTTGGAGGAGGGTGTGGAGGAGAAGTGCGCAGAAGTTTGTAGGAGGGTGTGGATGAGAAGTGCGCAGGAGTTTGGAGGAGGGTGTGGAGGAGAAGTGCGCAGGAGTTTAGAGGTGGGTGTGGAGGAGAAGTGCGCAGGAGTTTGTAGGAGGGCGTGGAGGAGAAGTGCGCAGGAGTGTGGAGGAGAAGTGCGCAGGAGTTTAGAGGAGGGCGTGGAGGAGAAGTGCGCAGGAGTTTGGAGGAGGGCGTGGAGGAGAAGTGCGCAGGAGTTTGTAGGAGGGTGTGGATGAGAAGTGCGCAGGAGTTTAGAGGAGGGCGTGGAGGAGAAGTGCGCAGGAGTTTGTAGGAGGGTGTGGATGAGAAGTGCGCAGGAGTTTGTAGGAGGGCGTGGAGGAGAAGTGCGCAGGAGTTTGTAGGAGGGTGTGGATGAGAAGTGCGCAGGAGTTTGTAGGAGGGCGTGGAGGAGAAGTGCGCAGGAGTTTAGAGGTGGGTGTGGAGGAGAAGTGCGCAGGAGTTTAGAGGTGGGTGTGGATGAAAAGCGCGCAGGAGTTTGGAGGAGGGTGTGGAGGAGAAGTGCGCAGGAGTTTGGAGGAGGGTGTGGATGAGAAGTGCGCAGGAGTTTGGAGGAGGGTGTGGAGGAGAAGTGCGCAGGAGTTTGGAGGAGGGTGTGGAGGAGAAGTGCGCAGGAGTTTGGAGGAGGGTGTGGAGGAGAAGTGCGCAGGAGTTTGGAGGAGGGTGTGGAGGAGAAGTGCGCAGAAGTTTGTAGGAGGGTGTGGATGAGAAGTGCGCAGGAGTTTGGAGGAGGGTGTGGAGGAGAAGTGCGCAGGAGTTTGGAGGTGGGTGTGGAGGAGAAGTGCGCAGGAGTTTGTAGGAGGGCGTGGAGGAGAAGTGTGCAGGAGTGTGGAGGAGAAGTGCGCAGGAGTTTAGAGGTGGGTGTGGAGGAGAAGTGCGCAGGAGTTTGTAGGAGGGCGTGGAGGAGAAGTGCGCAGGAGTGTGGAGGAGAAGTGTGGAGGAGAAGTGCGCAGGAGTTTAGAGGTGGGTGTGGAGGAGAAGTGCGCAGGAGTTTGTAGGAGGGCGTGGAGGAGAAGTGCGCAGGAGTTTGGAGGAGGGTGTGGAGGAGAAGTGCGCAGAAGTTTGTAGGAGGGTGTGGATGAGAAGTGCGCAGGAGTTTGGAGGAGGGTGTGGAGGAGAAGTGCGCAGGAGTTTGGAGGTGGGTGTGGAGGAGAAGTGCGCAGGAGTTTGTAGGAGGGCGTGGAGGAGAAGTGTGCAGGAGTGTGGAGGAGAAGTGCGCAGGAGTTTAGAGGTGGGTGTGGAGGAGAAGTGCGCAGGAGTTTGTAGGAGGGCGTGGAGGAGAAGTGCGCAGGAGTGTGGAGGAGAAGTGTGGAGGAGAAGTGCGCAGGAGTTTAGAGGTGGGTGTGGAGGAGAAGTGCGCAGGAGTTTGTAGGAGGGCGTGGAGGAGAAGTGTGCAGGAGTGTGGAGGAGAAGTGCGCAGGAGTTTAGAGGTGGGTGTGGAGGAGAAGTGCGCAGGAGTTTGTAGGAGGGCGTGGAGGAGAAGTGCGCAGGAGTGTGGAGGAGAAGTGTGCAGGAGTTTAGAGGTGGGTGTGGAGGAGAAGTGCGCAGGAGTTTGTAGGAGGGCGTGGAGGAGAAGTGCGCAGGAGTGTGGAGGAGAAGTGCGCAGGAGTTTAGAGGTGGGTGTGGAGGAGAAGTGCGCAGGAGTTTATATACCGCGCTGGAGTGGAATGAAGCCGCTGTGGGTGGATCATATTGATGTTTGAACTCTTTCCAAACTCCAGCACTGTGACTCCGCCGTGTGTGTGTGTGTGTTATTGTTGTGTGAGTGAGTGTGTGTTATTGTTGTGTGAGTGAGTGTGTGTTATTTTTGTGTGTGAGTGGGTGTATATGTGTGTGTGTTATGAGTGGGTGTGGGTGTGTCAGGATCACACACTGATGTAGGACCGAGAGCGCGCGCACCCGCCACGCCACAGCAGCCCGCGCGCGCAGTGATGACGCTGGATGTGAACAGTAACGTGGTGGGGTGTCTCGCGCTGTTCCGCGCGCACTGGCGGGCGACCCTGACCTACTGGAGCGCGTTCTTCAGCTTCGGCCTGAGCGTCGCTCTGCTCGGACCCACCGCGCTCGACCTGCGCTGCCAGACGCGCTGCAGCCTGCAGCAGGTCACGCTCGCCTTCTTCGCGCAGCAGTTCTGCCTGTTCGTGGGAAGCTTCGTGGGCGCGTTCTTCAGCAAGACGTGAGTGGAACACACAACGATAACCCCGCACTCACGCACCCTCAGCGTGGAGGTTCTGAACTTTCATTCGGAATAAAACTCACCCTGGAGTCTCTCTCTCTCTCTCTCCTGTCTCATTTTAATTTATTTATACTGAAAGGTGATTTTTGCTCCCAGGAATAAATTCACATTTATGCATTTATTTTTGTACCCATCACTTTTTTTTTTTTTTTTTTATAGCCTGCGGCTCCTCCAAACCTGCAGAACCCCCTGACTTTCTCAAGAGTTTCAGGTGTAACACAGCGTGAAGGCAAAAGTTTATAAAGTTGGACAGTGCGGAGTTTCTGAAAGAGTTTCATGCAGGTCAATAACAGCGCTGTTCTATTCGCGGTCCGAATCCTGCGCTCTGATTGGCTGCCGAGCGGCTCTGTGTCCGACAGCCCGGACCCGGACCTTTAGCGACTCGCGCATTCATAACAAACAACATGGTAGCAGTTCTTGTCAACACTTATTTTCGCATTTCTCAGGAGAATAGCATTAATTTTACAGCATGGATAGCGATAACGACAGTGTTCACAGCGAAAGCGAGTTTTACTACCCTGAGGAAGAAGAAATAAAAAAAAACATTTCAGGACAAAGCTAAAAACCTGTAACTGCTGCTAACGCCGAGCAAAAACATGGCTGAATCCTGAATGACTCCTATTTGTATAAATCGGGGACTACATAGGTGGCAAAATGTAGTTTTTTTCCTGCCATGGAAGTGCACTTGTATACCGAGGAGGAAGCCATTTGCATTACAGCCGTGAATGAGGATTCAAAATGGCGGCTCGGCTCGGTTTTCCCTTTCGGGCGCTCTCGTTTTCTGTTAGAATTTGGTAAAGAAAGTCAGTATTCAAGGCCGAGGTCACGGTATGTCACCATACGGACCGACCTTAAGCTGGTAAATAATATATTTATTTTTTTTCTTTACCAAATTAACAGAAAACGAGAGCGCCCGAAAGGGAAAACCGAGCCGAGCCGCCATTTTGAATCCTCATTCACGGCTGTAATGCAAATGGCTTCCTCCTCGGTATACAAGTGCACTTCCATGGCAGGAAAAAAACTACATTTTGCTGCCTATGTAGTCCCCTATTTATACAAAATTGAGTCATTCAGGATTCAGCCATGTTTTTGCTCAGCATTAGCAAGTTAGGTTTTTAGCTTTCTCCTGAAATGTTTTTTTTTTTTTTAATTATTATTTCTTTCTCAGGGTAGTAAAACTCGCTTTGAAGCCTGAGCCATTTATTTTATTAGTTTATAATTATTGTTTAATTTAGTCTTCAGGAGAGACTGCCTGCACACAGTACTAGTATTAAGGTTTTTTTTGTTTTTGTTTTTTTGTTTTTTTCCTTACATGAAAGCTGTAATTTATATTTTAAGGGAACTTCATGTTGTGCTGTGAGGTTCTCTGCACTTTAACTTTTGAACCAACAGGAGCATTTGGATCAGTAAAGCCTATTTTTCTGCATTTTTGTAGTCCTGGTAATCTTTTTATATTGGTAAAGTTGTTTATAGGACCATTTCTCAGTGTCTGGATTTTTTTAATCAATAGTTTTTCAGTAATAACTTGATATAACATATCACTCAATTTTAATCACAAAGAGAAAATCGCAACAATTTCTTGCAACTTTCACTTCCTCCCGCAATGTAATCACAACAAAAACCTAAAAAACACCGCAACTTTCATCGTAAATTTTTTTTTTTTTTTTTGGACAACCCCCCGCGACATCAGACATTTTAGCCCGCAACAATCACAAAAAAGGCCCGCGGAATCCTGGGGGGACTGGTAACTGGGGTCCATACTGTAGGATACAGACCCGCTCGCCAGCCAATCAGAGCGCAGGATTTGGACCACGAAAAAGTGTATATATCTTATTGTTCCATCATGAGGAAGGAAAAAGGGGAATATAGAACAGTTAGCTGTAGAAATAGAATAGTAAATAACATTCTGGAAGAATCAATTTTCATAATGAAATGTACAATGAGGATGGCTTTAATTTGTTCTGTGGAAAAACAACTTAGACTTTTTTTGCACAATTAAACTTCCATAAAACGCTGCTACAGTTATGTCAAAGTTTGTATTGTGTGAAATTATAAATTAGGAAATGCTGAATAATCATGACGCAGTTCATCACATTCGAGTTCAGGGTCACTTTCATGAATTTAGACTCCTTTGTTGATCAGAATTCCCTTATAACGTTGGGTTTCTGATCGATGGTTGTGATGAACCTTTAGCAGTGTTGGGTCATAATTTCACATACAAATGAGTTTTGTGGAGAACTTCTGATCATCTTCTGGGTAACTTGGTGGAAAGCTTCTGGCAAGCAATTGACTAATTTCCAATTTTTTTTTTTTGCTGTAGGTTTGCTAAAATATTTAATGTTTGCAGCAAATGTGTATGTATATATCGCGTTTCTGTTGTAAATTTGTGATACTTTAAAAAAAAAACAACTCCCAATTAAAGAATGCAGTTGATTTCAAGAAATACAAGTGAATCAACCACAACACAGTAACAAATTTGCTTTTTAATTTACGGCTATAGCTTTAAACTATTAAATGGTGGACCTGCTGTAACCTACAGTAGTTTATTACTGTAAAGTTACAATGATGCACTGTATACACTCACTGGCCAATTTATTAGGAACATCTATCCGTCCACCTGCTGTTTTATGCAGTTCTCGAATCAGCCGATCCCGTCACAGCAGCACGATGCACCAAATCAAGAGCTTCAGTTAATGTTCAGACTCAATCTCGTCGTACAGGCCTTATCGCCGACTTGGTGCTGCGCGCCTCGTCCACTATCAGCTTGTGTATGACTCAGTTTCGTTGAATAACTGTTAAATATTTTCAATTGTATTGGTTCGCGTTAGCTAGCTAGCTACTAAACTAGGATTAGCATTAGCAAACCAGTCCCCTCTCACATTCATATCTAAACCAACACTCCATGATGTTAGTTTTTCTTCGCTAGATGTATAATCTCAATCAGCAATTTATTTTAGTGAGGCATTTTAAATCATTAATGGTGGCGAGAATCCTGAATCAACCCGAATGAATGCATGCAGGGGTTAAATTGGGATTGGTTATGTGGGGGGGCTCTGCCTCGTACCCGCCCCTGCCCCCGCCGCCCTGCCCCAATATACTTTTTGGAAAATAACCCTCTAATTTGATAACCATATCATATTGCACAGAGATATACACCTTATCTGTGTGTTGTAGGCCTATGTGTGTCTTGTAGTGCCACCCTACACATTATGGCAGTTTGAATGTAGATTGGTTGGCCAATGTAACAGATTGTACAGGTTGTTGTACACTGGTTTGAAGGAAATGATTAGTGGGGGGTCTGGGGGTCCTCCCCCAGAAGTTTTTTATTATCATACATGTTATTTGCTGAATTCTGGTGCATTTTAATAAGTTGTTAGCTGACTTTACAGAGGTAGGTTGAGCAATATCATGTTAAATCTTGTCACATGCCTACAGGTGAAAAATGTGAAGGAGAAATGTTCAGTGAGAAAATTTGAAGGCTTGCACAATCTTAAACCAAAACAGTTGATTTATTTTGGAGGATAAATGTTAAATATGCCAAAACACTGTCAGTCAAATTGTCAATCAAATATATTCATGCAGTGAATGCAACCAAATACAACAACACTATAGCATTGGAAGCATTTATTATTGTTATTATTATGTATTCAATTATTTATTTGGCATGTGGTGCTTTTTGTATTGTCTAGAACGTACATAAGATGAGCATATTATAGAAGCACAATCATTTGAATGCAGCAAAAGTTTTGCTGCATTCAAATGATTGTGCTGCTATAATATGCTCATCTTATGTATGTTCTAGACAATACAAATAGCACCACATGCCAAATAAATAATTGAATACATAACAATAATTACACTAATATTAACAATAAATAATAAATTAACATTAAATTAAATATTAACAATAAATAATAAAACACTAATAATATTAACAATACAGTGAACATAATCATTATCATATTTTTTATTATTAAAAACAAAATATCAAATAATACTGAAGAGGGGAAAAAATAATACTGATCTAAATATGTTGTGTTTTTATTTTTAGACAGTATGTGTTTTGCAAAAGTTGTTAGGCTCAACTTTTGGTCAATCTCAGTAGCTAACTTTAACTGACATCTCCCCCTTCCCCCTGGCTAATTTCTGTCGATAACTGGGGACTATGGAAATTGAACTCGCCAAATGCACAGACAGTTCGTTCAAGCACCTCTGATGGATTAGGATCGTATGCAGGTAAAAGGGGAGACGGTGTACGGAGAAAATTAAACAAGTCACAACGCTGAAACACAAGCCCAAAAACCCGCAAACCACGACTTCTGATTTTTTTTTAAAGCGAGCTCACAAAAAAAGAAACCCCAAAGTCGCTTATAAAAAGCGGAATTGGCAACCCATGCAGTGTTCCAGAAACCAGAATCTCTGATCGCAAGTTCTGTTCTAAATAGCTTTGACAGGTCGTCTTGTTATCAGGAAAACTATGATCTATCTCATAAAAGTCATGGGTTTATTGATTAATAAAACGATATTTAATTATTCAGAACTGAAAATCGTGAAAAGGGTTTGTTGCTTTTGATGTGTGCGTGATCATATGACATCCGCTCCGAGCTTATGTGCCGGGGCTCAGCCCCGGACAGCCCCGGCCCAATTTAACCCCTGAATGCATGTTTCTACAACAGCAGCAGCATCTGACCGACTGGGGTTGAGTTCTGTGAAGTGGGAAAGCTGTTCAGACTCCGTTTCAGGATAAATAAATGAACCCATAAGCAAGACATTGTTAAAACACAAACTATGCCTCTTTCCAATTGTAGCAAGGTAGATACCGTAACGAGCTACAAACTAATTTTCACCCAAACGTGCCATCCTCCAAGCCGGATAAAGAGGACTGGTCTCTGTGCAGTGGCTGAGAGATCAGGGACCGTGTACAAAATGCAACGCCGAGAAGGGATACAAATCTACAATAACTTCACTCCTGGTGTCGTGGCTCCAAAATCACTACACACCAATTATTACAGAAAATGAACACAAAGCAAATTAGTACTTGAAGGGCACTCGGTAGAGTCTGTACTTCTGCCAAGCCACACATTCGGATTTGTTAAAATCTAATCAAGTTTCTTGGCCCATGGTTCACCTTTCCCCCAAATTTCATCCAAATCTGTTCACTTTTTTTGAGTCCTGTTAGGAAAAGGCAAACAAATGGAGGCGAAAACCTGACTTCCTGCAACAAAGTTGGCAGAGGTTTTAAAAAAAAAAAAAAGAGAAATTCGTTACCAGATGTTCGTCATTGGTGGCAAACCACCTGTGAACATGTTGCCAGCGGCAGCAAACTTTTCTCATTATTGCCAGAATGTTGCTGGAACTTTTTGTGGCCAAAATTCATTGGGAAACTTGTGGCAACACGGGGAGTTCTTCAGTCACGGAATTACAGTCACAGCAAAATGTGGTCACTTTTTAATTGCAGTACTCAAGATAACTGTATTAAATTTCTCACTGCGTGGGGGATCTTTAACCCTGAAAAAAAGCATCGAAAAATTGGCTGTATTTAACTCTGAACGCAATCTTTTTTTTATGAGGAAAGAAGTCCGTAACAGAATTACGTCGGGGGGAAAAAACTGAACTTTCATTTCTTAAAATTTAAAGCCAAGATTTCTCTGAAGTGACATTGCTATAACTAGGGTGGGGTGGTTTTTTTTTTTTTTTTTTCTTTGTTTTTTGTTTTTTTTTTAAAGCTGGACGGCCTCTCGATTTCATAATCTGTAAAATTTGGGTCGATGGATGATCGTTTTTAATTTTAATACATTTGGAGAGCATGACATTTCAATTCATTTGGCATCAATGGAAATGTTCTGTTTAACATCATGCTAAGTAGGCTACTAATGTAACGGCTACAAAGATTACGCTGCTATTGATGCAGAATCTGACATTTATTAGTGGAAGCAATAAATTAAATCAATATTTTGTCAAAGTATTCTTTTCCTGAGTAAGCAGCTTTTTTTTTTTTTTAAAGTATCAGTCTAGGAAATGTTCTTATCTCTTATATTTAGTATTATAAGGTTAGTATATTTGTGGAAACTCAATTTATTATAAGCAGGATAATGTACAGCTTCGTATTGGCATCCAGCGTCACCGTCATGGTTTATTTCAGTTCGCTGTACCATATCCCTTCCGTATTTAAGTTTTTTTTTTTTTTTTTTTTTTTTTTTTTTAAAGCTAGACAGCCTTTCGATTTCATAAAATCCGTAAAATTTAGTTCCCTCTGAAATGTGGTCATTGTGATATGTTTTTCTGTGATGTCTCTCAAAATATCAGGCCGTTATTTAATTTGAGGGGATTAAAGCAAATAATGTGCATGAAATCGCTCGCTTCACGCAGTCAAGCAGACAGAGGAAGTCCGTATGTGCGCGCATGCGCAGGTTTCCCTTTGAGCGTGCACTGACAGTTCCATCATTCTGTCGCTAAACGAACAGCTGATCACACCAAGGTGCTCACTGAGTGCCGATATTTATTAGTTTGGTCCTGCGTTTCCTTTCCTTCATATGACATGACGTCTCTTCTCACTTTCTTTCCATTACTGTAGTCAGTCTTTCACATTTCATTCGCACACTCGCGTCCTCCATTTTTCCTCTCCTGTTTCAAATTTGTATCCCACAATGCCTTGTGCGAACAGGGAAAGCTCGCTGCATGATGTAGTATCTTGTATTGGGTCATGGTGAAGCAGGAAAAAATAGCAGAGAATTTTGGGCCACGTGGAGAAATTCATTAATTGTTCTATTTAAAAAAAAAAAATCTAATAAAATTGGAAGTGATTTGAATTCAGTAGCTTTCAGTCCACTAAACAAAAATAATTGGGTGTCGGGGAAGTTTCTTTTTATGACCTACACTTAGAATCTGAAAGGCAGTCTAGCTTTTTACTGATGGTTTTCAGTCCGTTTTGCCTTGGATTCTGTACTTTAGCAATGTCACTGAGCTGATAAGTTAAGGCAGTCTTAGACCCCGTCCACACGTAGCCGGGTATCTGCTAAATCGAAGATATTTTTCTACGTTTTGGCCTGTCATCCACATGAAAACGCATCAAAAACGAATATTTAAAAAAAACTCCGGGCAAAGTGAAGATTTTTGAAAACTCCGTGTATGCCTTTTCGTGTAGACAGAGATAACTGGAGTTTTGCGTTTTAGAACGTCACAATCTGCGCCAAAAAAAAGACAAATCTGCCCTGACGTCAAACGTGCGACCTTTGTTTACTGCAGAAGCCAGATTAAGCATGGACAAAGAGTAATGGATCGGAGGAGTGCCTTGAAAGCGTTAATTATTGTGCAGGTGCTATTTACATGTTTAATTTTAGAAGCCCAACTACTGCTCCAAAAACAGGGTCAATATGTCCACAGATTTGCTTTTGACAAGATTCCCAATCAACATTTTCTTGTGTCTTTTGAAGTTTATACTCCAAAATTGTGTTTAGAAGCAATTCTGTCTCCGAGTCTGTCCAGACGAATGAGCTTGGCGCCATGTTTTATGTTTAGGCGGAAGTGACGCCAACAGAGGGCTATTCTGATGTGATTAGGGGGTAGGATTTGGGGAAATAATGCCATCTACAGGTTTGGAATGCTTATGAATGTGATTGAAAACGCAGATGTTCGGTTATGTGTAGAAGGGATTTTTTTCGAAGACGAGGTGGTGTGGATAAAACATTTTTATAAACGGAGGGGGGGAAATGTTCGGTTTTAAAAATACCCGGCTACGTGTGTACATGGCCTTAATTTCATAAATCTTGTACCTCTGCTGAAGAAATGCCCAGTGTTCGGGTTTTTTTTTTTTTTTTTTTGGGCAAACTAATTTGCTGCAAATGTTTTGTAAGGGTTTGGGGAGGGACAAGCCCAGAAACAAACCTATTATCCATAAAAATGTCTGGTAACTCCACTGATGAGTCGACTAACTGAGATGGAGGTGTGAAGAGATTTTCGTGCACATTTTTATAAGATATACCACTGTATTTTTATACGTGGGGGAAGCATTTGTGATTTGTTAGTTGTAGAAATTTTGTGAATGAACAAAATGTAAAAAGTTAAGTTAGAAAAATTAAGTTTAAGAGCTAGCACTTTTAACTTTGTAGCCTAAATTTTAAAATGCATCATCCATAATCCTATTAATAATGTGTGTGGGGTGTTTTAAAGTAGAATTATTTGGAAATGCATTAAATGGTCATGAGACAGTTCAGGACAAGCCAAATAACGTTTTGTGCTGTGACTAGTCTCAGATGTTACAATATTAAGTTTTAATAAAACCGTATTTTTATCCAAAACATTCTTCCTCTGTCTTTCGGCTATTTAGTCTCTCTAACAGGTGAAAGATTACATCATGCTACATTACCTCCAGAAACCCAGTATGTGTGTGGGTTTGTTTTTTTTTTTTTTTTAAATCTCATATTACCAAATGTAGTTAAGTAATATAAAGTTGAGTTAAAATTGCAGGATCGTGTTGTACAGTGACTTTCACCTGCAGGATTATTTGATCAATAAAAATTTTTTTCCCCTTTTTCCTCTTTCTGCAACACTTGGTGCACACGTGCATAATTCTGACCAGGAAGTAAACATGTTTTGAGTCTCGGACTACCTGAGAACTTCTAGTGACGAGTGTGTGAAGGTCAGCGTTCATTATTTCATAGTGAGGTAGGGCGGTTTCACCAAACCACAAACTAATTTGCTAAACTATCCAAATTGAACACAACTTGAGGTGCCTGTAGTAATGTGTACGTAATGTATTTTATTATATTTGCAACATGAAGGAAGCTTTGTCCTCATTCAGGAACTTGGTCTCGATGAAATCTGGACGTCCTTTGTTTTTACAGCACGCCCTGAACAGCTTTAATTTCAGACACAATAAGTGAAAAAAGGAGGCATGTTCCGCCTGTGGATTACACGTGTGCTCTGGCTCCAATCTCAGACACGAATAGCCACCCTGCATGTGACGGAAAGAACTTGGAACGTTATTTTAGCAAGAAATAAACTGCTTGGGGTGGCTGTTGGAGGAAAATGATCAGCTACAGGGTGGTGTGTGTGAGATTCTCATAACTGCACATCCTGAGGTGGTTTTCCTTTTATACCACAGCAAATTGCCAGAGATGTACAATTTTTATTAAACTTCCAGATGTGTGTGGGTTTTTTTTAAGTTTCCTTTAATATTGTGTGAAGTCACTTCCTGTTCTTGCTTTCATTATAGCAGTGATGGTCATTCCCTCTTTCTCTTTTTGAAATTAATAAGACATGACAAGATGCACTGTTACTGAGAAGCTGCAAAACGTGAACTCTGAAATCTTGGTTACAGCTTTATCTCTGACGCTGGAGACCCTTCTATAAATGTTAAGTAAACTGTGTCCTTACTAGGCATGTAATGACCCATTGTGTGACAAATTGTGATCCAAATTTGACTTATTTATTCAAATTGATGAAATGAAGAAAATGAATTGATCATTCTCGACCTGCGTAATGTTTTTCTGAGTTGTAATTTAGACAGCAGCAGGTGGAATAACATTACAGTGGGAATACATGTGACTTCACCCTAGACAGAAGTAACAATGTTCTAATGCCATGAGAGAAAATGCACAAAAAAGGCTCTAAAATGGATTTAACAAGAAATCTTTAGACTGCTGAAAGATAAGCGAAGCAAATGGAGGCAGTACAAATGTTACGTTTTTATTAAGAGGCCTGTTTTATTTTTAATAGAAAGGAGTTTGTTTATAGGCTGTTTGTATTTTATTACAACTTTTTTGATGTGGGTAATTTATATAGGTTATCAAGAAAACTTTTACAAAAGTACTAAAGTTGTTTAAAGAATAGGAAGTTTATATTTATTGGTAGTACATCCCTCCCCCCTCCCCCCCCCCCCAAAAAAAAAAAAATTGTGGGGAAAAATCAAACCATGAACCCAATATCATGAATCATTACATGCCTACTCCTTGTAGAAAACTTCAGTGTCGGTGATGATGCACGCTTGTTAATCTGTTTGTCCACTGTACAATTCCTTCCACAAATTGTTACTATAGAAATGATAACGTATTAGGAGTGCAAACCTGTGACTGATAGCTGGACAATGGAGCCTTCTGACTTCTCAGAATTGAGAATTCAGCAGACCAAAAGACAGTCCAAAACGGATGAAGAAACCGATTTAGTACGGCAAGTTTTGGGTTGTTTTTATTGGCTGGAGTTCAACATCCTTTAGAAATACAACGGTTTCCATCCACACACACACACACACACACACACACACTGAACAGTGCAGGAAGGAATACTTTGATTCTGTAGTTGGTGCAATGAGAGGCCAAACTTTTTTTTTTTTATAAAATGGCTTTTAAAAAAAACCGTTTGAAGTTGGAGCACAGCCTGAGGCGAAGGAACTTTCCAGACGCTTTTGCAACACCCAGCGCTAAACATCAGGGAAGCATGCCGATAACCATCACAGCTTGTTTCGTCACTGCCTGACCCCTAAATATCCCCCAACACAGCTTAATTTTCCAAAAGAGCAAACACACTGGCAGTATCTTAAGGCGAAACTGTAGATAAGAGACTTTCATTGTGTCTGAAGGTGATTTTGAGATCTAAACATATATTCTGTGAAAAGAGAAATGTTCTTAAAATTAAAGTAACGTAAAGGTCTTATTTTAGAACCAGTCCAAGGCTGGCACTATCATTTTAAAGAAAAAAATAAAAATCGGATCACAACTTGAAGGAGAATGTGGTACGAGAGGGAGAACACGAGCCGTGATGTTAAACTCGTGTTATTTTCTCGTTGGAACATTTTGATATGCTATCACTTTGAAGGCAAATAGAAATATCTCACGCCAAGGAGAAATCAAAGTTGACTCCAGTCAGGAGTTCTGGTTCATGGCTCTCCTGTTTATACAAGGGTGAGGTGTGAGGTGAGTTGTGTTTTTTTTTTTTTTTTTTTTTTTTTTTTTAAACGTGTATATAATTTATAGAGGCCTGTCTTCACCCGCACTAAACACTCTGCACGGATCACCCCCAGCCTCCAGAACCTCCACTGGCTCCCTGTTCCAGGTCATTCTGTGTAAAATTCTTTTGTTCACGTCTAAAGCACTCCATGACTATGCGTCTCAATATCTAATGGCATTACTTCAACCCTTCTCTCCTATTCACAGCCTCAGATCTTCATCTTCTGGTTCCACAAATTTAAACGATGCTTCATGGGTTCCATGGCGGTTAGGGTCGCAGCCCCCAAGCTGAGGAATTCTCTCCCTCAGTGTCGTCATTTTGTAGATCACTTCCCAAATTCAGGACTCAACTTAAAGCTAGACAGCCTTTTGATTTCATAAAATTGGTTCCCTCTGAAGTGTGTTTGTTTCTGTAATATCTCAAAATATCAGGCCATTCTGTGGCTGGGAAGTTATTTAAGTTGAGAAAGCAAATAATGTGCATGAAACCGCTCGCTTCATGCAGTCAAGCCGACAGAGGAAGTTCGTGTGGCAGGTTTACCTTTTGGGTTTTACGGCAGCTGGCATCCAGTGTTGCATTACTGCGATCTACAGGTTTCCCTTTGAGCGTGCACTGACAGTTCCATCATCAGGGGTGATAGTGTTCCGGCGCCACGCCGGATTTCCGGCGTACCGTGGCTGGGGGAAAAAAAAAATCTAGTTCGCCCATTGTCCTGTGTCATTCTGAGATGCGCAGATAGACAGTAAAGGGAATTCGGAATTCCCTTTACTGTCTATCTGCGCATCTCAGAATGACACAGGACAATGGGCGAACTAGATTTTTTTTTTTTTTCCCCCAGCCACAGTACGCCGGAAATCCGGCGTGGCGCCGGAACGCTATCACCCCTGCATCATTCTGTCGCTAAACGAACAGCTGATCACACCGAGGTGCTCGCTGAGTGCTGATATTTATTAGTTTGGTCCTGTGTTTTCCTTTCCTTCGTATAACATAATGTCTTCTCGCTTTCCGTTACTGTAGTCGCTCTTTCACATTTCATTTGCACACTCGCGTCCTCTATTTTTCTCTCCTGTTTCAAATTTGTGTCCCACAATGTCTTGCATGAACAAGGAAAGCCCACCACGTGATGCATGACGTAGCATCTTGAATTGGGTCATGGTGAAGCAGGAAAAAAAATGGCGGAGAATTTAGGGCCATGTGGCTCCAAATTCATTAATTGTTCTATTTAAAAAAAAAAAAAAACTAATAAAACTGGACATCTGTGATTGGAATTCAGTAGCTTTCGGTCCACTAAACAAAAATAATTGGGCATCGGGAAAGTTCTTTCTTTATGACCTACACTTGAAAAATCTGAAAGGCAGTGTAGCTTTAAATCAAATGAAGAATTTGAAGCTGTGGGCTTCAGGACATTTAGGGTCGCAGCCCTCAAGCTGTAGAATTGTTTCCTTCAGTGTCTTCGTGATTGCAAGTCTCGTCCCAAATTCAGGACTCCCTTTAAAGATCCTAGGCAATGGTTTTCAATTTCTGCACATTTGAAACTTTGTTAAACCCTCTGTAATTTTCTTCTGGTCCCAAGAAGTATTAAGTAATAAATTAAAATAAGTTAGCGTGGATCACGGCGAATTTCTGTTTAGCTGTTTTTGTGACCACTCGGCACGTGACGTCATTCAAGACAAACAAACCGCTTGAGTTGAGTCCACTTCCGTTTACTTGCCTTGCCGTTCGGCTTGAGTGCAGACGTGCGTTCGGGAATTTCCAAAGAAAAACCATGCTGCCTTGTTGTGCAGTGAACTGTAACAACAGGACCGGTTCAGGAAGAAGTTTTTACCTTTTTCTGAGGAAGAAGAGGTGGAGAGAGTGGATCGGCTTTTTCCAGAGAAGAGGCGGAGCGAGTGGGTTGTGCACATGAAACAAAATCAAGCAGTCAAAGAAGAAACGGAGCAGCAGTGCTCAAGTAAAAAGGAGAAGATTGGAGGTAAACATTTTTGCTTGCAATTGACAAGTCAAGAATCCTGAGGGATCCTGTACAATCATTGTGGAAATGAGACACAGGGATATTTCCTCGCTTGGAGTCGGCTATAAATAGTATAATGCCGCGGATGGCAGGCTAATGTGGCCGACCGGCGCCCTGTCCAGTAATCGTTCCCTATATCCACTAGGGAGGCGGTTTTAATTATTCTTCAAAAGGGCTCTTATTTAGTATTACGACGAAAGTAGGAATTTATCATAATTACCAGGATAAATCGTTTGGGCGCGAGTCTTGTTGAGATCCGGGGTTACTGTGATCAGAGTCAGCCGAGTCGCTGTCCGATTCCGAGGCCGCACGGTCAAACCAGTGAGCCACATTCACCGACTGCTTCGCAACGCCCATAGGTCCATACATGTATGGTTTCGCCTCTCGATATTCAATCTGGAGAGTTCCTACTTCAAAATCGCTCTCGCTTTCAGACATTTTACACAACCTCTCACGACCAAAGTCCGTACACGTGTGCTCGGTTCGCAGGTAAACGCAGAGCTGCTCCCAGTCTGTCTGGCTTAAATGATGTCACAACGACGGTCCCCTGGCGGTGAAAGTGCGCATAAGTGAGATGTAAACAAACCTTCGGAAATTGGGCAAACCAGTATATTTTAACTGTTTTTATTCAATTTTAGAGTGCAAATTGGACACCAGGAAGATTGAATTCGCGTTTTGGGTTGTTCTTCTAGACAATAAAGTTGATATTCTACGTTTCACCTCCGACCCTTGCCTATGACCTTTTTAAGCCCCCCCCAAATGCTTTGAGCTCATCTGCTGTCTTTATGCCCATGTTAACGGTGTTTTGGTCCCTTTTCTGTATCTCCCATGTTATGTCTTGCTTAGTTTGTTTCTCTTTCTGTACTGCCATTACACTGTAAAGTGTCCTTGAGTTGGTGAAGGATGCAATATAAATTAAACTTGTGTAGATGGCTAGCATGCTACACTTGGCTAGTTAAGTCCTCACTGAGCCTGCTCACTAAACCAACACCAGTTTGATGGGCAACTTATTTGCACTCGGGGAAGCCATGGCCTAATGGTTAGAAAAGCAGCTTTGGGACCAGCAGGAGTGGCTGAAGTGCCCTTGAGCAAGGCTACATCCACACGACAACGGCAACAAGATTAAAAAATAAATAAATATTGCGTCCACATGGGCAACGGATCAGTTACATTTCAGGTCCATATGGCAACGCAACGCTTGCTGAAAATGATGCAATACACATGCGACACCTCTAGGTGCGCTGTAAGACGGTCCCATCGGAGACACCAGAACAATAGAAGTAGTAGACGCATGCGTATAAACCCCTTCTTCTGTAGCATTAGCTACATAAAGTTTTGATTATTAATCAGTAGCGTAAAACGAAAGATGCGGAAAGAGGAATGAACGGGGGTAGGTGGAAGCCGGTACGCCAACATTCTGATATCCTCCAGAATTCTTTAATGGTCCGGAATAAATTGAATGCTACACGTTGATGGATTACTTTCTTCTACGCCCTTTTTGAGGAATGTATTGTCGGACTTGAACCAACATCTGAAGAGGCGAGATCGCTTTTTTTTCCCTATTTTTGCTGGCGGGATTGGTTTTGTTTTTGGAAAGCGCATGGGCGGTGCGTGGTTTGGTACTGCTTCCGCAGTGTTTGGACTAGTTATAGGATTTGTTGACAACTCGCATCAAGTTCGTTACACTTCTACCCGGCGTGAAACACTGACAGTCATGTGGTTGACGTCATCGTAAACAAATCCGTTCTACTCATCCAGACGACTTCGCAACGGTGCTGTCACCAGATTTTTCCACTCTGGGACCCGTTCTCAAAAGACTTCGTTTTGGGGCACCCAAAATGCCGGTGCCGTATGGACGCCAGGCCGAAACGATAAACAATTTTATCAGATTCACCTGAATCCGTTGCCGTGTGGACAGGGCCCAAGACTCCTAACCCCAACTGCTCCCCAGGCTGCTCTGGGTATGTTGTACATCGCTCTGGGTAAGAGTGTCTGCTAAATGCTTGTAATGTAACACTGTATGCTCAGAAAATGGCTTTAATTTCGCACCCTGAAGAGTGCCTTGGTTTTGTCTCTGGGGGAAAACCTTAAGGTTCAGTATTGAACCTGGTAACGAAAGGGTTTTTCTTGGAAGTTAGACCCCTTTAGAATGCTCTTTAAAATAGTTTGAATCACTTTCTTTCCCCCTCTCCTAAGCATGTAGCAGTTAGCAGGCCTACTTTGCATAGCCAGTTAAAACTCCTCTCGCCGAGCCTGCTAGCTATGGCCAAGTTTACATTAGACTGTATCTGTCTCATTTTCTTCGCGGATGCACTGTCCGTTTACATTAAAACGCCGGGAAACGGGAATCCGCCAGGGTCCACGTATTCAATCCAGATCGTGTCTGGTCCGGTGCTGTGTAAACATTGAGAATACGCGGATACGCTGTGCTGAGCTCTAGCTGGCGTCGTCATTGGACAACGTCACTGTGACATCCACCTTCCTGATTCGCTGGTGTTGGTCATGTGACGCGACTGCTGAAAAACGGCGCGGACTTCCGCCTTGTATCACCTTTCATTAAAGAGTATAAAAGTATGAAAATACTGCAAATACTGATGCAAATACTGCCCATTGTGTAGTTATGATGGTCTTTAGGCTTGCCATCCTTCCACTTGCAAGTGGTAAGTGATATGCGCTGAGATCACACACACAGCGGCTCAGTCCCGAATCACAGCTTGTGCACTTCATTCGCACACTCTGTGAGCTGCGCAGGGCCGGAGTGCGCACCCTCCAGCGGGCACTCGCTGTTCAGGGCGGAGTGATTTGGAGCGCAGGATGCCTGCGGAGCCGAGCGTATCCGTGTATTGGTGTTGCTGTGTGCACGCGAATCGTGTATTGGCGTTGCTGTGTGCACACTAATCATTTTAAAAACGTTAATCTGATGATCCGCTGATACGGTCTAATGTAAACCCCACCTAAATCAAACAGCAGTGGGGTTGGGTTCTCTTCCCCTTTCCCCATCTAGCACTCCTACCAAGTGTTTTTGGTTTCTGTAGAGAATCCCACCAAGTTTCATTTTAAAAATGGTTTCAAATCGAACTCCTTTACAAACCTTAAGGGTCGTTCCGTGTCAACTCCCCCATAATTCACAACTTTTCCTAGTTCATGTCCTAGATTTTCTTGTTTTATGTTTTAAAAAAATAAAAAATAAGGATTTTGCAAGGTCCCATTGAGTTCTACTCCAAATAATGTCATTAACCTTTTGAAATTTGGTCCTCGGAGCAAAATTCAGTCCTTTTTTTTTTTTTTTTAACAATTTCTGAATGTCCAAGAAGCCCTAAGGATAATTTTGCAACACTGATTATGTAAATAGTTGTTTGTGTTACAGTATTTACAGTACAGCTTTAATAAAAATAAATATTTACCTGAATGGAGGACAGCACGGTGGTGTAGTGGTTAGCGCTGTCGCCTCACAGCAAGAAGGTCCGGGTTCGAGCCCCGTGGCCGGCGAGGGCCTTTCTGTGTGGAGTTTGCATGTTCTCCCCGTGTCCGTGTGGGTTTCCTCCGGGTGCTCTGGTTTCCCCCACAGTCCAAAGACATGCAGGTTAGGTTAACTGGTGACTCTAAATTGACCGTAGGTGTGAATGGTTGTCTGTGTCTATGTGTCAGCCCTGTGATGACCTGGCGACTTGTCCAGGGTGTACCCCGCCTTTCGCCCGTAGTCAGCTGAGATAGGCTCCAGCTTGCCTGCGACCCTGTAGAACAGGATAAAGCAGCTAGAGATGATGGACTTACCTGAATGAAGAATCTCTTCAAATTTCAAAAAATAATCTCTACTTCCTCACCTTTCTTGCAACCAAATTTTTAATTTTGCTTGTTCTGGCTTGGTTTGTTGTGCACTAGAGATCACCAGTTTCTGATACAACCTCGTAACACTAGGAAACAAAAGTAAGTCTGGGCTAATTCCAGCTTGTGTGTGTGTGTGTGTGTGTGTGTGTGTATAAAAGAATGCAATCATGATTTAATTTCATCATTAAGCAGTTTGGTGTGATAGTGAGGCCCTGGAGCCCTGCTTTAATGGGAAAAAGCTTAAGATTTTTCCAATAATTCTGAAAGAATAATAGAACACCTCCTTTAATTTGTATATTTCTGCAATGGATAACATTTTTGCCATAAAGTTTCAAGGGAAAGTAGTAAGTGTCTTAAAGTGGGTTTTCAACTCTGAAGATACAGTGGTGCTTGAAGTTTGTGAACCCTTTAGAGTTTTCTAGATTTCTGCATAAACGTGACTGAAAGCATCAGATTTTCACTCAAGTCCTAAAAGTGGACAAAAAGGAGACTCTTAAACAAATGAGATGTGAATATTGCAAGTATAAGTTTGTGGTAATTGTTAATTGGGTCAGATGATCCTGCAGATCGGCGTAAAGGAGTTTTATCCCGTTCCTCTGTACAGAGCAGCTTCAGTTCTGGGACGTTGGTGTTTCTTCACATGAACTGCTCACATATTTCTATTGGATTAAGGTCAGGATTTTGAGTTGTCTATTCCATAACATTTAACTTTTTTTTCTTTTAAATAATATTTGATAGAATGACCTTGTGTGCTTGGGGTCATTGTCTTGCTGCCATACACACCATTGTTGGTCCGTGGACTCGTGAACATTAGCCAATGAGAGACAGGCCTTCAGTTACTTAGTTACCTGGAGTTCCTTTGTGGCCTCGTGGACTATTACACATCTTGCTCTTGGAGTGATCTTTGTTGGTGAACCACTTCTGGGGAGGGTAATGGTGATCTTCAATTTCCTCCATCAGTCTGAGTCTGGATTGGTGAAGTCCAAACTCGTTAGAGATGTAACCTTTTCCAGTATGATGCTCAATAACTTGATTTGAAAACACCTGATGTTAATGTCACCTTCAAATTAACTGCTAATCCTAGGTGTTCACATACTTTTTTCCATTCATTAATCTGTACTGTTGGATTATTATCCTTAATAAACAAGACAAAGTATATTTTTCTCATTTGTTGAATTGGAATGTCTATTTTTTTTTGAGGTCATTTGTGCAGAACTAAGTGAAATGACAATCTATCGTTACTTTGACAAGAAGTGTCTTTTAATGAAAATAAAGAAACCTTGAATTGGTGTGTCCAAACTTTTGACTGGTACTGTCCATGTTGAAAATCATCTTTTAAGATTTCTTGGATGTTCAGTACAAATTTAAACCCAATCCAGTGAATAAGTAATTGATGAGGCTTTGAATACAAAGAATAACAATTTACGTACAAGGGCCAAACTTGAATAACTCTCCTATTTGGAGTAGCGCTTTAGGATTTTGTAAGGTTTTGTGACTTTTAGAAGTTTTCACATGAATCATAATCCATGATGTGAACTGGGAGGTTCTCAGTGTGTTAGTGTGGAATGAACAATTTGAAAGAACCCTTGAAGGACCTTTTTTTCTAGCTGATAAGTTCTTGGGGCAAACCAGATTGAATACCAAATTCTACTATCGTAGTGTAGAAAAGTTTTTATGTAACATACATTTGGATGGAGCAGTTTCTGTGTTTCTTCCATCATGGGTGCCAACAAGGCTTCTATACCTAAGATTAAGCCTGATGTAGACTGATCAATGTCCATCTGTCCTCTCCAGACTCTGCTCCTCTTTGACGTCCCTCGCTGCATCCACGTTAATCATCTCCATGGTGTTCGCGATCATCCCACTATGCAGCAATTTGCTGATGCTGGTAACTGCGACGGCTGTTACTGGCCTGGCCATGGGCATCATCGATACCATCTCTAACCTGCAGCTGGTGAAGCTCTACCAGAAAGACTCTGCTGTCTTTCTCCAGGTCAGGAGATGCTCTACAAGGCCAAATATATGTGGACACTTAACCATCACACCCATGTGTTTGTTTGAACATCCCATTCCAGATTTGGTCCCCCTTTGCTCTTACAATAACCTTATCTTCTGGAAGGTCTTTCCACTAGATTTTGGATGTGGCAATTTGGGGTTGCGGTCACGTGAGTTCTACACAAACCTTTGCACACTGGATCTTGCTTTGAGTGCAGGGATGTCCTGAAAGGGGGATGGGATGACCCACATGGGAGTGATGGTTAAGTGTCAACACAATTTTGGTCAAATGGGTTGAGGAATTGCTCTAGCTTCAGAGAACGAGTTCTTACCTACAGTGACATTGAGACTTGATGCCTTAAGGAAGAACTTATTAAACTGGTAAATTGACAGCCTTTCAGAGGTTTTCCACAGCAGTTCAGTAGGCAGGATTCCTGCTTCAGCTCCATGGTCCCTGGTTTGACTTATTCTGTGTTTAGTTTCACATGTTCTCCAGTTTCCTCCCATAAGCGTGCCAGTATGTGGATTGGCAACTCCAAATTGCCCTGAGGTGTACACAAGTTTGTGAATGCAATGGAAAGGTATTCCTGCTTTGTATCCAGAAATCTTGGGATGGACTCCAGATCTACAGCCACCTTCACCATGACAAAGTGCCTCCTAAAGATGTACAAATGTCAGAATATAGCCATTAACCATCCAAGAACCATTCAGGAACCACAGCTAGATCTCACTTCTGAGCTTGCTAGCTAAATCAAACAACTTTTTTGATGGGCAACTTATTCATTTGTACACTCGTAGCAAAAAGTTTTCATTTAGTATCCTGAAGAATCTCTGGCAAAATCCTTAGTCCATGTAGAACCTGACCATGACAACAGGCAGTTTTGAATCAAGCTATGTCCTCAGTTCTTTATTTTTCCCCTTCAGGTGCTTCACTTCTTCATTGGTCTTGGGGCATTGTTGAGCCCCATCATCGCTGACCCGTTTCTGTCCGAGACCGACTGCATCTTAGGAAATGCCACCATCAATTCATCAATAAACATGAAGCACTTGAGGAACACGATATCTGGCAGACACTTGCACAATGTGTCCCAAGTTTCTCTCAATACTCAGGGTGAAGTGGTCACCAGTGTGTCCTATGCCTTCTGGATCATGGCATTCGTCAATGTAAGTCATGCTGATTTTATCATCTTAACAAGAAGAGCATATAGGCTATGCTCGAACAACTTTGGGTAAAGTTGATGAATGTAACTTTATTTATGAACGATTGAATTTCTGTGGGTTGTCATTTGGAACGTCTTATTTGAAGTTTGAGATTAGATTTGGGAGGATGGCTAGCGTTTGTGGTGAATGCCATAACGTTCAAATTTAATTTAATTTGCTGTATATGGAAGGCATAGCTCATGTATAGAGAATTAAAACACTGCATGAGGAGACTTTGCCATTGTAGTTAGACAACGCAACTTGGTTTGGTAGATGTGATTGCAACACCATAAGGAATTACATCTCGTGTTCATCAGTGTTGCACACGTACAATTGCAGCGCAGTACAATCACTGCCCAGTCTGTTTGTTTGAGGCTGTATTCGTGGGTGTTTTTGTAATCCGAGAAGAGGAGGGAGTATGGCTTGGAATTGGTTCCATGTAAAGGAACATGCTTTTACGGTTTCTTATTCCTTAACCAAAAAGATTTTCAGGAAACAAACATAAAACTAATATGACTAAAAATACCTGGAACTAAAAGCAGAACCAAGGAGTTTTACTTCATTTCTTCAACATTGCAACATCAGTTATTAATTATGAAGAGTTTTTTATCCCCCGCTGGCCGAAAGGCCCGAAGGGGGATTGTCGGGGCAATGTCCGTCCTGGAAAGGGTACTCGCCTTCTGAAATCAACTCCTCCCCTCAATTTTTGGAGGAATTTCACAAAACTTGGCAGGATTCTTTGTCGGTAATACGCATATTGTAATTTTGTTAAATTGGGTCACATTTTACCGTAATTACAGCTCTTGACTAACAAAAGTATAATTTGACAATTTCATGAGTTTTCCTTCTGAAATCAACTCCTCTCTCAATTTGTGGAGGAATTTCAAAAGGCTTAGTTGTACGTCGGTAGTACGCACATTTTGTTCAATTCGGTCGTGTTTTTACCAGAGTTATGGCCCTTGATTAACAACCTTGTACTTTCACAATTTCATGAAGGGGTGTGTTTTTCTTCTGACATCAACTCCTCTCAATTTTTGGACGAATTTCTCAAAACTTGGCAAAAGGCCTTGTTATATGACGGTAATACATGTTTTGGAATTTAATTTCGTTTGAGGAAATTTTTACCAGAGTTATGCCCTTGATGATTAACAAACTTGTACTCTGGCGATTTCATCAAGGTGTGCTTGCTTTCTGAAATCAACTTCCTTCGCAATTTTTATCCCCCGCTGGCCAAAAGGCCCGAAGGGGGATTATGTCGTGGTGATGTCCATCCTGGGAAGGGTGCTCACCTTCTGAAATCAACTCCTCTCACAGTTTTTGAAGGAATTTCATGAAACTTGGCAGGATTCTTTGTTGTATATCGGTAATACGCATATTACAATTTCATTCAATTCGGTCGTGGTTTACCAGAGTTATGGCAAAGTTCCCAGCGGGGGATATTGTGCTCAGAGTGCTCTTGTTCAGGGTGGCATGAAGGTGAAATGCGAGGGTTAGCCCGCCAGCTGAAGCGGTGTACCAGGGCGTGGCGCTTGGAGCCAACATGTGAGAGATTTAGGGGATGAGTGGGGGCCAGTGGTGCCCGTCCACCCTACAAGTAGGGAGCAGCGTGCCAGACACCAAAGGTACTACCCCTCCTGCAGAGCCCCTACGCCCCAAGGTGCCACCACAGTTTTAGAATTTATCACATGCATATCTGAAGCATCTTTGTTTTAATTATTTATGAATAAATTGGCATACATTTTAGAAATGCTCTTGCTATGAACTAGCCTTGGGTGCTGACATGGCACAAATTTTTAAATCTGACATGGAATCCTCTGACGAACGAATATTTTAAAGACCTCCATGATCTAATGGTGGGATCACTAAAAGCATCCTTACTTTCTCTCTACCGTTTGAATGCACACTGGATATGAGCTTTTTCACACCACAGTGGTCAGGTGGGCCTGAGGTAAAGGTATCGCTTGTTCAGTCCTGTATGGTGTTCATTATTCCATGAACTAAAGAAGCGTTTTGTAGTGTGTACAATGTGCGGGTGTGGCTCGACGTCCTGAGCTCCACCTGGGCTATAGAAACTCTCTAAAGCGCTTGTTAATCCTAGACAAACTCTTGGCTTGAACAGAATAAGGGTAAAACTTGGCTGTGGGCTAGAACAGGGATTTCAATCCAGCTTAAATTCTATCGGGGATAAAGTTGGACTTTTTTTTTTAAACTATCTCTTGAAGGGTGATTTTATATAAAGAAAAAAATGATCTATTCTGTTGATTTCAGAGCTCAGGTTATTGGTGTTAAACAGAATAGAACAATTAAGTTAATAAAACATGCAGGCTTATTTCTGCGAATGTAACAGCTCGGGTTATTCTCTTGACTTTTATCACGTTTCTAGGCCTGACGCTACTCCGGAGCGATACGGTTTTTGGTGTCCATCATGAACATTCTGAAGATTCAAAACTCCCAACGTGAAACAACACATTTTTTAGATGCGTCTGACTCGTTAAATGCAGTCAGTAGGTGTTGAATTTAACCAGCGTTTCAGTCCTGAGAGTGTAAGCCCATAGCTGCCAACTACTACGAATAAATCGTATTTATTACGATTTGTCGTTTTGATTACGAAAATACGAATTTACTACAATAAAATACGATTTTGCCAATTTTCATGGGTCATTTTCAAAGTCTATCACTGGTGGGATTCGTATTTGAACCCGTTATCTTTCAAACTGTCTGTGCGTATAGGCCGACGCTCTGACCAATCAGCGCAACAGTGACGTAGTCGGAGCGACAGAAAGCAGTGGGGGAGGGTAAACCATAGACATATAAACATAGATGCCGCATTCTGCATAGAATCATACGTCATCCTCGCCGCCATATTGGATGTGGCAAAGTGGAGATTCTTCAACCGTCTCTGGTATAGCGTCTAGACAGTAGCCGAGAATAAAGATGCCTCATTCATGTGCTGCGTTTAACTGTACCAACAGGTTTACCGTCCAAACGAGATCACATGGGATTACCTTTCACAGGTGAGACTGGAAAAATACTTTTCAGTACTGTTCCTTCAGTTTCCCAGCTCATCTCCACCGGGGAGGTGTAGAGTTATAAGCAGTGAGAATTGGATAACAGTGCCACACTATGATGAACGTTTTTGAATGCATGATGAATGTTTTTAACCTTTCTGAATGTGAAGGAATCAGTGATGTATTTTGTTCTGGTATGACGTTAGAACCTGGCCGAACTCAGTTTGGCACTCATTCAGCTCACTTTATTCAGCGAGAGTAGGTCTGTGTGGTGATTCAATAAATAAAACAGTACATTTTTATTTTCATTCACTATTTCCATCATTTATCATATTCAGTCTTGTAGGTTGGTTATTGTGGCCTCAGGTTTTGGTAGCTTGCTACGGTATGCTGACTGATTAGCTTACCTGAGCTATCTATCGCGGATCTGTCGCTAGTTTGCAGTGTACAGGGGATTTCGCGCACACTTTATAACCATCACATTAAAAGTTATACGTGTTGTTTTGATGCCTGTTTGTTTCCCAAATATATACATGTGTGTCTTAATGGGTGAATAAAAGGCATCGAGTTAAATATTATTGTAGAAAGGGGCTTTATGAAGTTCAGTCCATTTACTTGCATTGGTTTACGGGGAAGATTTGCCACATCAATACGGCGGACACTCTGACGTATCCCAGCAACGGGCCACCAGCTCAATGCGGCGTCTGTTTATATGTCTATGTGCATGTGGAGAGGGACACCATTGTAGCGTCGAGTGTTTTGGTGAAGATTCAGCGATCATGAAATGAGCGGAGAGCCTCTTCCTGCTCATGTTTCAACGAAAACTCCTAATTCTTCTAAAACTGATTCCAAAGCAGAGTCAAACGAGCGCTGTTCAATAGCGCTTTCTCCAGCGTCGCGCAGCCTTGTCACTCCTGCAAAAGCCCGCCCAAAGAATCCAAACAAAAATCTTGCGTTGTGATTGGCGGGCACGATTTGATGCCCGGGGTGTGGTGGTGTTGTTTCTGTTCTGTTTGATTTGTAGTCATGTGAAGAAGCAAGTTGAAATTGATACTTTTTTTTGAGCTGTTTCACTTTGTGCCAAGCATGTTTTGAGACATCTTTGTTTGGTGTTGATTACAAGAGGTTCCTTTTATGTTTGATTTGTGCCAAATTGCTTTGATGTATGTATTCTAGTTCCAGGTAAATTTATTTCCATTGTTGAAAAGAACTTTGCAAATTATTGTAAGATGATAGTTTAGTTTGTAGAATAAATTGTCAAACTATTTTGTTTTGGTGTGATTTTTCAGGGTAGTTTTGCTAGAAAGCTTTGGCGGCGGGGGGGGCTTTGCCCCCCCCCCCCCCAAACCCCCCACCAAGCCTCAGTACCCAACCTTTTATATTACTATTTACAATTTCGGAATGTTGGCAGCTATGTAAGCCCCATGTGTGCTCTTGATAATGCAGGTCTGCTGTGAATTCTAGATGGCTTGAAAAATGTTCCAGTAGAAGGTATGTAGAAGGCTGTTTTATTATTTTTGCAAGTTCACACAGGCTAAACAAAACAAGGCAACAGGCCTGGAGTTTGACACCTGCAGGCTAGAACAACCTTCAGCCCACTCTTTCCAAAAAAAAAAAGCTGTTAAACCAATGCTTGCAAATGGGATAAACAATCCTGCTAAGGGTCATGCAACGAAGTGTCCTCTCTCAGATATTTGCAGATTCTATTTTCTTTTGCAAAGTGTGCTCTAGTTGCAAGTATAAAACCGTATCCTTATATACAGAAGGAATAACGCTGCTTCGGAGTTTCGTCCTAGTTACCTTTTTAAATGGGCGTATCAGACTCTCACTGGCTGTGCTGTGAAAACTGTTCATGCAGACGCTCATCTAAGTTTCCAAACCGATCATCGCGTTAACTCCTTTTTGTATTCACGATAGAAAATATTCATCATTAAAAAGCTTATCTGATTTCCAAAGAAATGAATCTCCTTAAGAACGGTTCAGTACTTTGGGAGTAACGGCAGGTTAACAACGGTACAACAGAGTAAAAACTCTGCTTGCATGATGTCCGGTGCTTTTTCTTTGAGTCGCAGGAAAGCAGTCAGGCTCGCGTGTGCGCTCGCGCTCCCTCCTGATCGGTTTCTGACTGGATTACTTGTCAATATCAATCAGATCACTTTTTTTTTTATAGGGACGTTCTCTCGGTTTCTGATGAAGGATTCAGCAAAATTTTCCATCTGTTAGTTTTGATGTTCCGATTCACGGGAGACTTTGAAGTGAGTTTATAGCTTTACCTACTTTTTTTTTTTCAAATCAAACCGATTCATGTAAATAACTATTTTAGAATATAACTGTAGCTGTTTTGATGAAAAATATTGAGGTCTTGGTGGTTGGAATGAGATTTTAAAAAACCGGAAGTCAGAAACGCGAGTGTCAAGTTCAGTTAATGTGACCTGGTTATTGGATGTGGATCTCAGTCCATCCCCCCCCCCCCCCCCCAAGGTTGGTCTTGAAAGCTGTGAATATCACTTGTATTCTTTCATATAAACACTAGTAGGTCTTGCTTTTGAGAAATACAAAGGCCTCCAGAGCACAAAGCGGGGATTAGAAATATTTTACTTTTTATAATGTATGGTAGATAATGAATGGTAGATTTTTATAATGAATGGTAGATAATGTCCCATATCTACCATTCAGTTCTTAGTTATGCATGTTTTATGTTTTATAACTAACACCGATTTTCTCCTTCTTTGAGATGTATAAATGAGCGTCAAGATCAGCTTTATATTGCACAAATAAAGCCATTTGGTGAAACTTGGAAGAGTGTATTGATTTTAATATTTTTACGTAATTGGTTTTACTAATTTTTCAAATTTTGTATTCAGTATCCAACCATCTATGTTCCTGCCAACTTCCATGTAAATATCTTGGAAAAACAGAAGTTATTAAGAAAAAACATTTTGATCTTGTTGGTTATTAAGGCCCATTTTGGACCACGTGATCCTCTTACAGAATATTATAGCAGTTTTCTAAAAATTAAGACGTTTTTTCAATCTTTGATTTGTAATATCTCAAGCAGATAAATGTTTTTTTGTGTGTGTGTGTGTTCTGCGTTCAATTCAACCAGTTTTAAGCAATTTGGGTTGAACTTGAATTTTCACCTGACATGCCCATTTTAATAACCATGATTCACCATTTTAATAATGAACTTTATTAGGCAGAGGGTTTCAAAAGCTGACATTTATTTACATGAAATCTGTGCATAACCTGTATAATTAATTACAAATACAATAAAATATAAATGTGGATAGAAATATTAACTTGTATTGACAATGAAAACTTTAAGAAATGATGTGAAACTTGTATTAATTTGGAGGTTTGAGTACACGGGACAATTTAGAGTTACTCTAGAACGTTTTTAGTTCTATAAACAACCAGTAGTTCGAGCAAAGTGATGCAACACTAGAATCCAGACTGCTGAATAATCTAGCAGTGGAATATTTGAAGGATCTATAACCAGACTTGGATGATATTTTGACCGTGTGGATGTTAGATTTGTTTCTAGTGTTGTAGTTGTGTACTTCAGAATTGCGAGTACATAAGTACAACACTAGAACACCTTTCCTTCCTTTTATCAAGGGGTCTTGAGGAGGGTCTTGTGGAAAACAAATCATGCCATGCATCGAGTCTGGAATAGTGTTTCGTAAAGTTCACAACTAATCACTTCTCTCCATCCAGCTTCCTGTTCCGATCGCCGTTTTGGTTCTCATGTATCGGGAGCGGCTGCTCCCATGTTGCCCTGAACCAAGTCCTCGTCTCTTGGGTGGGGAGTCGCACATGGGTGCAGTAGAGATGCAGACGACCCCGGAGCAGGCTGACGGGAGCATGACGGTGCTGCATGAACCTACAGGCAAGATCCAATCCCTAACTATGCCTTGTTTGGTCCTTATTCTGATTGGGTGCAACATGGAGCCCAAATGAACAGACGGTTATTTCTAAAGTAAAGTGAAAAGAAAGCAACTTGATCAGCGAGGAAAATGTCCTGTGAAGGTTCTCGGTCATCCAGGTCATTGTAAACCGTAGGTACTAAAGAAGGACTTGATTGGAATTTTTGAATTTCAAGGAGTTCAAGCAAGTACAGTTGCCGCCTTTAGCACCTACGGATCAGATTCCCAATTAAGGAACCTCTGATGACCTTCCTTTCTGTTTTCTCCACAGGTCACATGGACATGCTCAACTGCTATCATCTCAGCAAGCTGAAAGGACTTCCACCATCTTTCTTTGGGCTCCATATCTTCGGAGGGGTGGTGCTTTTCTTCTCTGATGGCATAGTGGTATGGAATACTGCTTTCACACTATTTCTAACTTATCATTAAATGGAGTGAGTAATACTGTATATAGAACTCCTGAGGTGATGGATCTTCTGTCCTTTGCACCTCAGGGGTCATACACAGGTTTCGTTTACACCTATGCTGTGGGTCCACCCATGCATCTAATGCACAAGACGGCAGGTTACCTGACCAGCGTGTTCTGGGCAGCCATCATGGTTGGGCGTCTGGCCGCCATACCGCTGTCTTACCGTATCAAACCTGTTCGCATGCTCACCTTTAACCAGGTAAGGGAAAATTTGCTCAGTATCCATAAATGGCAATCGTTAGAATCTTCAGTTGGGTTGATCAGCAAGGCCAAGATGCTTGATCTGCTTCTTGATGTACTGTACCTGGTGTACTTTGTGTTCACAAGGGGGAAATTCATGATGGATCAAAGGGCAGAGCTGTTGGAGGAGGCCATGGTTTCAGTTTTAGTGAAAAACTGATGCACTGAATGAGACCGCTGGTCTCAACCAGTTCACTGTGAACCTTTCTGGTGTGCCTCGTCCTGGTTTGTATTGGTGTTTATCAGTTTCGGACACTGTTTATTCCAAACAATGTGTTCCTTTTCGGTTACACCCCTACTGTAGCGCAAGGGATGGGGAAGGGTTTCTGGGAACCTTTTTCTCACTGGGGTGGCATGGTGGTGTAGTGGCTAGTACTGTCTCCTCACAGCAAGAAGGTTCTGGGTTCGAGCCCAGCTGCTGACGGGGGGGTCTTTCTGTGTGGAGTTTGCATGTTCTCACCGTGTCTGTGTTGGTTTCCTCCGGGTGCTCTGGTTTCCCCCACCGTCCAAAGGTATGCGGTTAGGTGGACTTGGGGTGGCCTTCAAATGAAGTGCCCTTGAGCGAGGCACTGAACCCCTAACCGCTCCCTGGGCACTGTAGTATAGCTGCCCACTGCTCTGGGTATGTGTGTTAGCCATTATAGCCTCGCTATAATGAACTTTTGCATAGAATGACCCCAAGTTTGTGACCCCTGGCTTTAGTAACAATGAATAAGTCTTCCAAAAAAAGATTTAGAATACCTTGCGAGTCAGTGGATTGACGATGATACACCGGCCACTTGTCATTTTTCCATAACCGATGAAGTAGTTGTCTCCTTTCATGATCCTTTAAGCAGTGTTGCAGTCAAGTCACTAAACCTCGAGTCGGAATCCAGTCTCGAGTCCCCAGTGTTCAAGTTCGACACAAGCATCACTATCAACAGGGCAAATAACATGAGAGGGTTAACACTAGCTAGTTCGCTCAGTAAGCAAGCCTTGCTATCAACAGGGCAATGAACATAGCGTGTCCCTTCCTTCTCTGGGTGGAGTCTTATCAAATGACGAAGTTCAAGGTTGTCCCCATCGTCTCCTCGATAGTCCTTCTACATATGGAACACGCAGCAGTGCAGTGTGTAAAGGTCAATTTATGCTGACGACCCAGTCCTCGCAGATAGCGTCGCAGACTGTGTCTGCATAGCCCCCCCACCTTCGCAGATGCTCTGCGCGCACCTCCCAAAAATTGTGACCACCGCAGAAGCCTCGCAGACAAGAGGGCTCTGATTGGTCCACTCTACATCCGCTGTACACGCACTTCCGCTTCCCTACTTTCCCGGTTTGTTTTGTTTTCACGACCGCCATTTTTAAAAACACGAGCGAAGATGGAGCAGCACGAAGAGCGGTTGAGTGAGGAAGTACGTACATCTATACGACTCCAGTTCTAGTCATTATAAGTAACCGGAGGATAAACACTCCACTAACCACACCCACCAACTACTCCTAGCGATTTCGCGACTTCGCACCCCCTTGCGTTGTGGCGGTGAATAACATCGCGCACGCCTATTACTCCCCGCTCAACGATAAATTACAACTGTCTGCGAAAAGCTATCTGCGAAAGCCTTGTCGCAAGAGCATGCAGAGGCCTTTAAGGGACATACTTTCATTAAAAAAAAAAAACAACACTAAATTGGTCCAGGATATGCACTTTAATGTCTACAGCTCTTCTGTGCTGACTTGGGCTCTCGTCAGACTCTCCTTAATTTGAGTAGAAGATTTGGGAATGTTGGCATCAAGCTGTGGAATGTCTTGGGCAATGTGTAACTGGTTCTCCAAGTTGCTGTTGGTCTTCAACAAAGCCGGTTTATTTTTAGCAACAGGCCTGAGATCTGTTTACAGAAGCATTTGATTCAGACCGTGGATGACTACAACCTGGATAGAATTTGTCTCTGTGGTAGTGTGAACTTTTTCAGTAGGGTTTTCTCCACAAGTTGGTCACATGGTCTTACCCCTACCACTGGAAAGACAAATCAATCATACAAGTCAGTGTAAAAGTGAAGAATGCTCCAAAGCCAGAGATTTCACACCCATACCATACCCATGTAGTATTGTCACTTTCCATTAAAAATGGTTTTAATTTGAGAGGACGTCAATCCTCTCAAATCCTACCGTATGTCAGCGCTGGTTTGTTTGAGAAAACGACCTGGTGGTTTTCTGCAAATGTCATCATGTAATTATTAAAATTGGTTAACAGGTGTATCATAGGGTGTAGCAACACCAATCATGATGGGATTAGTACTCATCGTTTCCCACATTGCACTCGGGTGACAATTCCATATTTCAATGCAAAATCGCTCGCTGCTAAACTTGGTCTACACAGGCTGTGCACTGAAACCCTGCAAAGCTCTCGCAGCCTGCTGGCGCTTCCACAGTTAACGCCACGAATCTGGCTCTAGACTCCGTTGGGATTTTTCCAGACGCGCTTTTTTTTTTTCTGCTCTAGACAGATGGCCTTGTGCAAAATTGGCCTTCTGGATGAGTGTGTAAAGGGACATACTTTCATATAAAAAAAAAAAATTTGGTCCAGGATATACACTGCGTCTAGATTAACATTAAGATATTTTTGGGATTGCATCAAAACTTATCGCGTTCAAATAGTTTGACCATAACATGATTAAAATTGTAGCTCTAATGAGGCTTAGTGGTTAAGTCTCAAGAAGAACTCGTGTAACCCGAGTTAAGGAAGGATGTTCCATCTTATGGATGATGTCACCACAGGTCAAGATTGTTGGTAAAGGAAAATTCACTTCTATGATTGCTCGAATGAAAATTTTAATTCAAAATCAATGTGTGTAGGGCGGCACGGTGGCGTAGTGGTTAGCGCTGTCACCTCACAGCAAGAAGGTCTGGGTTCGAGCCCCGTGGTCGGCGAGGGCCTTTCTGTGCGGAGTTTGCATGTTCTCCCCGTGTCCGCGTGGGTTTCCTCCGGGTGCTCCGGTTTCCCCCACAGTCCAAAGACATGCAGGTTAGGTTAACTGGTGACTCTAAATTGAGCGTAGGTGTGAATGTGAGTGTGAATGGTTGTCTGTGTCTATGTGTCAGCCCTGTGATGACCTGGCGACTTTTCCAGGGTGTACCCCGCCTTTCGCACGTAGTCAGCTGGGATAGGCTCCAGCTTGCCTGCGACCCTGTAGAACAGGATAAAGCGGCTAGAGATAATGAGATGAGATCCTGATGTGATCTAATGACTTCACGGAAACATGACAATGAGTCAGAATTTATTTTCGCAGGCGATATTTGTTTCCCAGTCCACCCCTTTCAGCATTAAACACGCCGAGCCTTTTCTGTTTAACCTTGTGGTTAAATACAGTCACTTTTCACTAGGCATCGTATTTACACGCTCTATCACGGGGGGGTTTAAATAAAAGTTTCAAATTTCATAGATACTTTGGAAAAATGACGCACCAATTAACCTTTTCACCTTGGGTGGCACAGTAGTGCAGTGATTGTTGAAATATAGATATTTGTCGCGTCACAGCAAGGAGGTTCTGGGTTCGAACACGGCAGCCGGCGAGGGCCTTTCTGTGTGGAGTTCGCATGTTCTCCCCGTGTCCGTGTGGGTTTCCTCCGGGTGCTCTGGTTTCCCCCACAGTCTAAAGACATGCAGGTTAGGTTAACATGGGGCAGCCATGGGCTGAGGTTGGGCTGAAGTGCCCTTGAGCAAGGCACCCTGCTCCGTGTGCGTGTGTGTCACTGCTTTAGATGGGTTAAATGCAAAGGACTGATTTCACTGTGCTTGAGCGTGCATGTGACTGCTGATATCTTCACCACTGCAGGCTGCTGTTCGTCTCCTTGTAGTTGAGGAACCCCTTCTGGAAAAACGTTGCGAAAGGGTTAAACGTGCATTAAGAACTTGCTTGGCCCAAAAAAAAAATTATGTAAAGTGATTTGGATCAGCTTGGAATTTTTTTTTTTTTTTCCCCCAGAAATAACTTTAATTTTATATTCATGCATCTTTAGCTTCCTTTAATGTATAAAGTGTGCAATTATTTGCAGAACAAATAAAATCCATTAATGGTCTGTTTTTAGTTTTAGTAGCAACACTCATGGTTGAATTCAGTCAACCTTCCCATGTGTGTGTGAGGGCCCTGACAGTTTGTTTTAACAACTTCGTTTTCCTTGATTGGCAGCATCTCAAACTGCTCTCCTAATATGTAGCTTTTATTTGGAAAGCTTTTGATTACGTCCGCCATAAAACAAAGCACACATCTACATCCTTGTTCCTGTTTCATCGCACTCTTGGACATCCTAAGATGACTGCCAAAGGTACCACCCCCACCCAACCCCTTTTTAAAAAAAAAAAAGGTGCATCTCTTTGTACAAGGTGTATCTTGTTTATACAAGAGCACATGATGACGTCAGCAGGACAGACTGACTGCCTGCCTGCCTGAGCTACCGGAGAAAGCCATGATCTTGGCAGTGCTGTCTGTCCTTCCAGCTTCATGTAGTAAACAAACAATTGGCTGTACTTGGGCAAATTAAGAGAAGAAAGTCATGTTTACACTGAATTTGTCCTGATTTTGCGGTTAAATAAAAACCGTGCACGGTGTAAAAACTCTGAGCTTGGAACATCAGAACGTCGTGGCTGGTTTTAGTGCCAGCGAGCCTCCCTTATCGCGCTCATGTAGTTGTGTGGAAAGCAAACTGGGCTAAAATATTCTGGCAAGTTTACAAAAGTAAATTTGTATTGGTTGATCAGTCGTAACGTGTAAGACGTGTTCCTGATGCAGGCTATTTACACAGTGGTGTTGCATGCAAACTGTGATTTCCTATTATGCCAATCATGGTGTTAAATCCTCCATCAGCCGAGGCGTTTGTTTATGGCTTTGCGTAGACGAGCCGGCCTGTCCTTCGTTTATACGCTGCCATTCCTCGTCATTATTCAATAATTGGGTTTGTTTTAATTTATGGGTTTGTGTTCTTTAATTAATGCCAATAATATAAAACTGGTTTTCAAATCAGTTCTCAATGGTACTGAGCATGAGGGTGGGTTTTGATCGACTCAAATTCCTAGAAGTCACTCTGGGTAATGGCGTCTGCTAACGTAATAACTACCCAGTTTAGACTGAACAGTTTGTTCCAGGTCAGAATTGTAGGTCAGGTGGAATTTTTAACCCAATTCGTAACTTGCTACTTGTATTAGGGAGACGTATTACATCTAGGGTTTAGAGAAGACGCTGCTCGAGAAGGCTGGACCCATATAATTTTTTTTTTTTGAATAATATCACAATCATTGCTAGTTTAGTGCATAAGGTGTGTGAGAAGAATCCGAAGGTTTGGAATTTGAATCCCAGGTAAGTATGGAGGGGAAACGTGTGGTTTTTTTTTGTTTTTTTTGTTTTTTTAAATGCTAATTGGGTAGAGAGGAATAGACAGATGAGGAAATGCTACGTCTGTATAGACTAAGTGGATGGAAGAAAGCAAGACAAAAGAAGTGATGTGAAATATCTCACTCAAGAATCTTGGATAATCCAAAATTTTACCGAGGTTGGAAATTATGAACTATAACATGGGTCCAAAAAAAAAAAAACCACCTAGGCTGAAATTTTTTTGGGGGGGGGCCTGTAATGTAGATTCCCTGTGTAAAAGTAATGTGAAGTAATTCATGCTAATTATGATATTGAAATTTGATAGGTTTATACCAGGGGTTTTCAAAGTGTGGGAGAGTCTGCCCCCCCTCAGAGCAAATAAACAACAGCGCCCCCCACCCTTACAATTTTTGTTGTTGCTGTACTTAATGTTCCATTCGTATTTAAAAAAAAAAAAAAGGTTATACACTTTTTTCTTTTACACATTTAAAACAAATGTGCTTTTTTAAACTTTTTTTTTTTTTTTAAACACATTTTAAACATCTCATAGCATCGTTAGCTAGCACCTCTTGGCAGACAACACTCTGTGGCAGTGGAGCATCTTCAGATCCAGTCCATGAAAATCCAAACTTTTTAAATAATCGTGGTCATACTTCCTTCTTTTTTTTGCTTGGCCCAGACTCTGTCTCCTCACTCACTGTAGCTTTAGGTACTAAAAATCGATCCATTTTGTCTCTGGTAAAGGCTAGCTGAAGTTCACTAAATGTCCGCAATAGTAACTTATTCTGGTTTATTTTTCCTCACGTTGCGCCCCCCCCGAAGAACTCTGGCGCCCCCTAGGGGAGGCGCGCCCCACACTTTGAAAAGCCCTGGTTTATACAGTGCCTCTCTCAAACTCGGTCTCTTTTTACATAAATGAAGAAAACGCACAAAAAAAGTTGGTATTGAGTGGCAAGTTTATGCAGTGGAGGAGTGTTCACGAAACAAGGGTTTTGAGATGTGATTTGAATTAAAGAAGGGAAGAGCAGTCACGGAGGGGTTGAAGGAGGGAATTCGAGTTTGTGGGCCATGGTGCTGAAGGACCTGCAACCCAGGGTAGGGAGTCTGGTGCAGGGGGCCGCAAAGAGATTATGGTTGTATGCTCAAGTCGAGATGTACATTTTCTGTTTTTTATGAGTAAACTTGCACACGCTCGGGAGCACGAGTAGGACATGCCCTGTGTCTGAAATCGCTCCCTACTCACTATATAGTGGGGACGCCATTTTGTAGTGCTGTCTGAAACCTTAGTGAGGATTATTTACACCCTATATAGTGCACTCAAAGTATCCCACAATGCATCACGAAAAGTAGTGTCCAACGATGGTCACTGACCAAAGCAATATATCCCATCATGCATTGCGGTCATGCTTAAAGAAATCAAATTAAAAGTCTCAAATTTTGATTTAATAAAAGGCAGCAGCAAAGAAGAAAGTATTCAGCCTTGATTTAAAAAAAAAAGAACTGAAAGCTGCAGGTACTGTGTATCGATTAATGTGGGAAATCCACGCAGTATAATGTGGCTTTATTACAAAAACACATGCATGTATTTATTATTTTGAAACCCACCAGCCGACTGATCTGGCACGTTTTTAATTGAGACAGTAATGACGTAAATATCAGCGCGACGGAGTAGTGTCCGAAAGCGGGGTTTGGTTTTTTTTTTTTTTTTCCCTCCCTTCTTCCCATTTTACCAATGAGCTCACTATATAGTCCTCTATATAATAATTCCCTATAGTCCACTTGCATGTGACGTCACAGCCGATCCAGATTGTAAACAGACGCCATCTCATCGGTCAAACGCCATATTTCCGCCATCGCAATTTACCGACACTGACTTTCATTGTTTTTTCGCCCAAATCTGCAAATATTACCGTGCCACAATGCTGGAGAGTTGTATGGCATATAAATGCCACAACCGGAGAAGTCAGAAATCGGGAAGAAAGTTTCATAGGCTGCCACGGGACCCTGACAGGCGTGCAAAATGGACTGCTGCTATCAGCCGGGCCGATCCAAACAACAACAAGGCATGGGTACCGACTGGAAAGAACGATCACTGGCGCCTGTGCAGTGACCATTTCATCTCAGGTTCACCATGTATTTATTCCAGTATATCTATGTGGTATCAGTACTAGTACTCAATACTTAAGTGACTTACCCGTCCAATGAGGATTATTTTCTTGTTTACAAGATGCCACATCTGAGTCGCTGACAAATCCTGAATTTCTGTAAAGATAACTGTCCAGAGATTTATAAGCACGCAGTGCTTCACCACTGAACAGCGAGGGAAAGTTAATGAGGTAATTATACACATCTGGGTATTCCACCTCTGGCAGTTCAACATCCACTGACACGGTTGTGAAAACTACGTCCGAAAAATGAGCCGTGTAGTCCGTCGGTTGAAATTGATCCATTTTGTACACGAGTGCAACAATAATCAGCTGTGTTGTTGACCGACAAGATGGCGGCTGTTTACATTCCAGCCGGGATTCGGTCACGTGACTGCAAGAGGTCTATATAGTGAGTGGTTAACAAGTGAGTGATTTCGGACACAGGGATGGACTTTTTCCCCCCTCCCTCTGGGTTCATGGAATTTTCTTGTATGAATGCTCATACGGACAAAAACTTCTTATTCATAGCCAGCTTGAGGACAGCTGTGCAGATTTTCTGAATCATGGGTCCATCGTTGGAGGATCTTCATCGTATCATCTGACATGAACACGCGTCATCAGTCTGTTATTTTATTGGGATCTTGTACAACCCCAATTCCAAAAAAGTTGGGACAAAGTACAAATTGTAAATAAAAACGGAATGCAATGATGTGGAAGTTTCAAAATTCCATATTTTATTCAGAATAGAACATAGATGACACATCAAATGTTTAAACTGAGAAAATGTATCATTTAAAGAGAAAAATTAGGTGATTTTAAATTTCATGACAACAACACATCTCAAAAAAGTTGGGACAAGGCCATGTTTCCCACTGTGAGACATCCCCTTTTCTCTTTACAACAGTCTGTAAACGTCTGGGGACTGAGGAGACAAGTTGCTCAAGTTTAGGGATAGGAATGTTAACCCATTCTTGTCTAATGTAGGATTCTAGTTGCTCAACTGTCTTAGGTCTTTTTTGTCGTATCTTCCATTTTATGATGCGCCAAATGTTTTCTATGGGTGAAAGATCTGGACTGCAGGCTGGCCAGTTCAGTACCCGGACCCTTCTTCTACGCAGCCATGATGCTGTAATTGATGCAGTATGTGGTTTGGCATTGTCATGTTGGAAAATGCAAGGTCTTCCCTGAAAGAGACGTCGTCTGGATGGGAGCATATGTTGCTCTAGAACCTGGATATACCTTTCAGCATTGATGGTGTCTTTCCAGATGTGTAAGCTGCCCATGCCACACGCACTAATGCAACCCCATACCATCAGAGATGCAGGCTTCTGAACTGAGCGCTGATAACAACTTGGGTCGTCCTTCTCCTCTTTAGTCCGAATGACACGGCGTCCCTGATTTCCATAAAGAACTTCAAATTTTGATTCGTCTGACCACAGAACAGTTTTCCACTTTGCCACAGTCCATTTTAAATGAGCCTTGGCCCAGAGAAGACGTCTGCGCTTCTGGATCATGTTTAGATACGGCTTCTTCTTTGAACTATAGGGTTTTAGCTGGCAACGGCGGATGGCACGGTGAATTGTGTTCACAGATAATGTTCTCTGGAAATATTCCTGAGCCCATTTTGTGATTTCCAATACAGAAGCATGCCTGTATGTGATGCAGTGCCGTCTAAGGGCCCGAAGATCAAGGGCACCCAGTATGGTTTTCCGGCCTTGACCCTTACGCACAGAGATTCTTCCAGATTCTCTGAATCTTTTGATGATGATATGCACTGTAGATGATGATATGTTCAAACTCTTTGCAATTTTACACTGTCGAACTCCTTTCTGATATTGCTCCACTATTTGTCGGCGCAGAATTAGGGGGATTGGTGATCCTCTTCCCATCTTTACTTCTGAGAGCCGCTGCCACTCCAAGATGCTCTTTTTATACCCAGTCATGTTAATGACCTATTGCCAATTGACCTAATGAGTTGCAATTTGCTCCTCCAGCTGTTCCTTTTTTGTACCTTTAACTTTTCCAGCCTCTTATTGCCCCTGTCCCAACTTTTTTGAGATGTGTTGCTGTCATGAAATTTCAAAATGTCTCACTTTTGACATTTGATATGTTGTCTATGTTCTATTGTGAATACAATATCAGTTTTTGAGATTTGTAAATTATTGCATTCAGTTTTTATTTACAATCTGTACTTTGTCCCAACTTTTTTTTGGAATCGGGGTTGTACATTGTGACTCTAAGCTTGCTCTCGTGACGGAGGGATGGTTTTTGCTGTTCCTCTTGCAGGTTGGCGTGATAGTGACTCAGCTGCTTCTGCTCATCTTCTACACGAACAGTGCCTTCTTTTTCATTGGGACCTGCCTTCTGGGTCTGTTCATCAGCAGTATCTACCCATGTATGCTGGCTTTCACTGAAGACCTCCTTGACTACAAAGGTATTTACTGTACAGCAATTTGTCATTAAAAATCTTGCTTTTAGTTTCCATTGTGACCAAAGCGACATCACCACCAGTACTTATCCAAGGCTTGGCACAAAGATCAAGGATGCGCAGCTGGGACTTGCCACCCAATGGTACCAAAACAGTCATTCCTGTTTCACCTCATCTCCCACTCTTATCACTGGCATCTCGGTTTAACTGGCCAGACCAGAAGATCAATTTGATCTGCCCTGCAAGACTGACAGCGCTGCCTTTTTTTTTTTTTTTTTTAAATTCAGGATTCATCCCTCCGGCCCTCATACAGGGACGCTCCCTCCAAGCTGCTCGCTCAATCCATATTCAAGTAAATGATAATTGATCTCTTCGGAGGCCGTTTCGGAAGGGCTGAGGAATTAGCAAGGGCTCTGCACGGAAAGTTTGAAAGGCATTAATAATCTTCTGAACGCAAGTCTGGGCGAGTGAATAATCTGATGATCCAGCGGAGAGAAATTAAAACGGCATTAGTTCATTCTCGGCGGCTTCGACGCGTTCCCTCCTGTCCAATTAATCTAAGCCCTCTTCTATTAAATTTTGACGCCATCGTGAATCGCTCTCGGAACTTTTTCACAAGATACTCACTCTAAAAATACGCCCATGCATCCTGAATTACTGCACAGAAACGGAGCTTGGCGTGATCTAATGCAAGAACGCCAACGTGATTTTCTCCCCTCCAATTCATATTTTATTGATTTGATGAAAGGGATCTTGCTTGAAGAATTCATCTGTATTCTTTCAGAACAAGTCCTTGCTTTCTGGTGCCGTTTCTTTCTTGAATCCATTGCTGAACTTTTTTTTTTCCCCTCCTTTTCATGAAGGTTGTGCCACTGCAGTCCTTGTGACCTGTGCTGGAATGGGAGAGATGTTTCTGCAGTTACTGGTGGGATCGGTAAGGAAGCTGTCTGTTGGTTTCAAATTGTACGTGACCTTGGAGGTTTTTTTTTTTTTATTGACCTTTTTGCTCTCTTCTTGTTCCAGATGATCGAGACACACGGCAATTACAGCTTCATATTATCTGGTATGATCTTTGGCTGCATGGGCTTCATGTTCTTCCTGGCACTGCTTTTAGCTCAACATCGACACAAAAAATACTTGGCAGGTACGACTGCTTTTTAATTACAGTACCTACTGTCGATTACTGAATGTATTTTGTTCAGGGGAATCAGTTGGCAACAGCGACTCCTCCCCAATCGCACTCGTCGTTCGGATGTTCCGTTTCTGAACGGGAAAACCATCTGTTGGAGGTTCTACAGAAAGGCTTTCTGGCAGCTAAAATTTGTAAAAGTCCAGTTATGTAAAATTTCTTGCTTAGGAAAGCCAGATTAAGCAACTAGTTGCCTTTTTTTTTTTTTTTAATTATTATTTATAGCCACGAACTCGTGTAGTTTTCGTAGTGGCTCTTAGAGATTTTGAAAGGTTTATGAACTCCTTCCTACAGGAGATGACGTTTCTAACCCTCTGACCCCAGTCTCTGAGCTGATTTGCTACCTTCAGCTAAACCAGGGCTTTTCAAAGTGTGGGGCGCGCCTCCCCTGGGGGGCGCCAGAGTTCTTCGGGGGGGTGCAACATGAGGAAACACAAACCAGAATAAGTTACTATTGCGGACATTTAGCGAACTTCAGCTAGCCTTTGCCAGAGACAAAATGGATCGATTTTTAGTACCTAAAGCTACAGTGAGTGAGGAGACAGAGTCTGGGCCAAGCAAAAAATCAGACCCTCCAGGATTTCGCAATGTTGCGATTTGCAAATTCAACCAATCCCTGCTAATTCAGGGCGGTGTTGCAATTATATCCAATCACCGCAACCTTCCTGCAAATTTGACCAATCGTTGGCGTCGTCTTGAGGTGATGTTGACAAACTACCTTCTGCCTTACTTCCGTGTATATGTTCAAGAGAAGCAGCATGCGCACAGTGTTGCCAGATTGGGCGGTTTCAAGTGCATTTTGGCAGGTTTTGAACATATTTTGGGCTGGAAAACTACAGCAGTATCTGGCAACACTGCATGTACGAGTCAGTGTTTCTGTAGTATTAAATTCTGTTACTGAAAGTGTTTACAGTGAAGGACTGTGTGCACTTTTTTTTTTTTTTTACTTAATACAAGAAATTAATGGATGCCAACATTTTTGCCAAAATGGTATTTTATTTTCCATTGTTTAGGCAGCTTCAGCATCATACTGTGAGATTCTGTTCAAATTGGTTTTTTTTCTTCTATGAAGCCGGAGTCATTTATTTTATTAGTTTATAATTATTGTTTAATTTAGTCTTCAGGAGAGACTGCCTGCACACAGTACTAGTATTAATAGGTTTTTTTTTCTTATATAAAAGCTGAGGCATTTATATTATATTTTAAGGGAACTTCATGTTGTGCTGTGAGGTTCTCTGCACTTTAACTTTTGAACCAACAGGAGCATTTGGATAAGTAAAGCCTATTTTTCTGCATTTTTGTAGTCCTGGTAATCTTTTATATTGGTAAAGTTGTTTATAGGACCATTTCTCAGTGTCTGGTTTTTTTTTTTTTTTAAATCAATAGTTTTTCAGTAATAACTTAATATTTAACACATCACTCAATTTTAATCACAAAAAGAGAAAATCGCAACAATTTCTCGCAACTTTCATTTCCTCCCGCAATGTAATCACAACAAAAACCTAAACACTGCAATTTTCATCGCAATTTTTTGGAAAACCGCCTGCAACAATCACAAAGGCCCGCGGAATCCTGGGGGGACTGAAAAAAGAAGGAAGTATGACCACGATTATTTAAAGTTTGGATTTTCATGGACTGGATCTGAAGATGCTCCACTGCCACAGTGTGTTGTCTGCCAAGAGGTGCTAGCTAACGATGCTCTGAGATGTTTAAAATGTGTAAAACAAGATGTTTTTAAAAAGAAAAGCACAGATGTTTAAAATGTGTAAAAGAAAAGTGTACAACAACCATTTTATTATTATTTTTTTTTTTAAATACAAATGGAACATTAAGTATAGCAACAACAAAATTTGTAAGGGGGGGGCGCTGTTGTTTATTTGCTCTCTGAGGGGGGCGGACTCTCCCACACTTTGAAAACCCCTGAGCTAAACCATTTGCATAAATGCATGTCATTTCCTGTGAAAGGCTCTGACATGCACAAGCTGCAATAGCGATTTTTAGAAAACTACTTACAACTGCTAATACTTTATCGAGCTACTTGCTCAATCCATCCTGACTCTTCTTTCCCAGTTGTCCCGGTTTTCTGTTGCTACCAGGAGCTGATCTCTGCTCGCTCGCTCGCTGGATGTTATAGCAGGCCTTCCTCTCCCCCAAATGCGTCATGGTTCCCATAAAAATACTTTGGTTATAATTTCCTTTTTGCTACGCCAACAGTGACCTATGAATCTCAGCCACCTTTCTTTTATAGTCTGAGAGTTGAGTAAAGGAATATTCCCATTTATTCTGTCCACGTTCACTGGATATGAGCAATCGCATGCTCCGATTGGCTACTCTGTTACTAGGATATCAGCTCATATACCATGAGTAGAGGAAAAACAAAATGGTGGCACGTGTTGCTGAACCAGCCAAGGATGAAATAAAAACTCTACTTGGGGAACCCAAAAAAAGCAGCAAAATGCGGAATGAAAGTATTTGATTTTTTTTTTAAAGCATTTTTCACAAATTGCTACTGTCGTTTCGCCAATTTGTTTACATTCTTTAAGTGTTAATTCTTTTATTTATAAAAGATTGGTTCAAAAGCGCAAAAGTATTAATTGTTCGCAAAGAATTAAATGTCTAAAGCTATTCTATACCTCGGTACGACAGCAAGATGGCACTTTCTACAAAAAAAAAGCACAAGTCAATTCGTGCAGCCATTGACGGGTTTTTAAGAAGTCCGCCTCAGAGGAAATGATTTTGTTGGATGTTGTGTATTTATTGAATTTGCAAAAAAAAGCTCCATTTTCTCAAAATCCAGTGACTGTGGATAGAATGTTATTCTACTCACTCATTGTACATGGCTTATAGCCACTTGGCTCGTGTACGACTTGATTTCATGGAATAACTTAGTTTTGTTACATGGTCTCTCCAACCAACATCGAATGTAGTGCACGCCAAACAACCATTCAGACGCTCGTCAAGCATTTTGGTTAATGTTGATCATTCTGAGCCGTACAACAGCACACTTTCAGCCAGTGTTGTAGTAGAGTCCCACGTGAGCCCCGCCCACTACCAACAGGGCAAATAACACTAGCTAGTTCATCGTTCGGCAAGCCCCGCTATCAACAGAGCAATGAACATAGCGTGTCACTTCCTTCTCTGGGTGGAGTCTTACCAAATGACGATTGAAGTTTGAGGTCGTCCCCGTCGTCTCCTTGATAGTTCTTCTACATATGGAACACACAGCAGTGCTCCCCCCAGGGTATCTGACATCAGTTACTCTCCAGTTCTTCATCTTGAGTGATGTTGGTTAAAAAGAATATATTGGGGTTCCCTTCCCCCATTAAGAGGCAAACCAATCAGGGGTGGGTTTCCCAAAAGCATTGCAACACAATGAACACACTCTCCTAGTTAAGATGCTCTTATGCCCCTTTTCCACCAAAGCAGTTCCAGGGCTGGTTCGGGGCCAGTGCTTAGTTTGGAACCGGGTTTTCTGTTTCCACTGACAAAGAATTGGCTCTGGGGCCAGAAAAACCGGTTCCAGGCTAGCACCAACTCTCTGCTGGACCAGAAGAAAGAACCGTTTACGTCAGCGGGGGGGCGGAGTTGTTAAGACCAACAACAATAGCAAGACCGCGAAAGATCGCCATTTTTAAGCGACGAGAAGCATCAGCTGTACAAACACGAAGTCATTTATTATTGTTGCTGCTGCTGCTTCTTCCGTGTTTTTTTGCTTCAATATTCGCGCCAAGGTTTATGCAAACGTAGCGACGTAACTGACATATAGTGACGTAATGACATGGCTCCCCTTAGCACCGCGAGCTATGGAAAAGCAAACTGGTTCTCAGCTGGCTTGCAAGTTGAACGAGTTGTGAACCAGCACCAGCCCTGGAACTGATTTGGTGGAAAAGGGGTATGAATGTTAAGAGGCTTTTGGGAAACCCACCCTGGTTTTGAAGCTTTAACATTTTACTCCTTTAGAAATCTAGCGTTGCAGAAATGCTATGCGTCCATATCTGGACCGCACTCTACTTTCCCAAATAACTATTTAAGTTTTCTGTATTGTCTGTGTCACTGGACAGCTGCTTCCACTGCCACGCCTGTAGCAGAAAGATCTGGGGCTACTGAAGAGCAACACTGACTGCCTGGTGGCGCTCCGGAGTCGAAGTCAGGCCAAACAGCCCATGATGGTCACAGTCTGAGACTGCACTGTAGGAACAAAAGGGACAAGACTGGATCATGGTCTCTAGTTTGAGACAAATCTTCAAAGCCTGAGAAGTGTTGGACCTTTTCATAAAAGACCAAAGATGATTTGAGGTGTGTGTGTTGTAAGTCTGGGGAAATTGGGACTTTTGCTTCCAGATTCTGCTGTCGCTGCCAAAAAGGAGAGGAAAATGTACCACTTGCCTCCTGTTTGGACATGATTGGTGTGTGAATTGGGCCAAGTCTTGTTTTAAAGCTTATTTTGAATCTTCCGGTGAGCTAAATTTCCCATCCCAGTTTGTTTGCAACTGCTTTTTTTTTTTTTCTTCTCCTTGAGCTGTAAATCATGAATGTAAACTAAAGTGGATAAAAATTCAGCTGCCTGTCTTGAATCCAATTGCGGTAAACTGCTGTTTAAAGGAAAATGTTCAACTTCAGGATGGTAACGCTGCTTCATCACACCAACCCATTACTGATTGATTTTCCTGGAACAGCACATGGCTGAGCACCCGCACCCTCCCTGATATTGTTCTAAGATAAGCTGCTGTTGTTCTATCAGACTCTAGCGTTTTAATATTTTAATATGAGCCTGCTTTTGCATGCAGGAAGTCGTAAAATGCACATCCTACTAGTTTTCTGGAAAAGCTCCTTGTATTGTGCTGTGTAGCTTCAGGCATGTTGGGGCAAGTCTGTGACCTTTTGACCCTGAAGAAGCAGTTGTAGCCGTTTACACTGCTGGTGTATTTTTAATATCCACTGTACTGAGTAGCAGTGGCAGGTCCCTGACCTGTTCGGGCATGACGCACCCGCCATACACGAGTCAGGGGTAGGAGGAACTCCTCATATCCTCAGTTGGAAGTCCTCCTAGGAGACGGATACTCCAAATAACACAGCTGCACCTGCGGGACTATGAGCGTTGGTAGGCGAGTGGGTAGAGAAGGAATTGCACACCTGTTCTTCACCTTAAAAAGTCACGCACCGGTCAGGCAAAAGGGTCACCGGAAACAAGCTAGGCGCCACCCAATACCCAACTGCAGGTCCTGAAGAAGTGTGGCCTCCCCAGCGTTGAGTGCTTGATCGTCAAGTGCCAGCTAAGACGGACAGGACATCATGTTCGCATAGAAGACAAGAGAATCCCAAAGATGATGCTGTACGGACAACTCAAGCCAGGGCATCACAACCAGGGAGGACCCCTTAAAAGACACAGGGAAAATCCTGAAGGCAAACCTTAGGAGCTGCAACATTGATGTCCACTCCTGGGAAGCAAAAGAGATCTTGCAGTCAGTCACGTGACCGGAAAGTACACAGCCGCCATCTTGTCGGTAAAAAACACAGCTGAATACTGCTGCACTCGTGTACAGAATGGATCAATTTCAACCGACGGACTACAGGGCTCATTTTTCTAATGAACAGATAACTAGATACATGTCTAAAATAAACGACCTACAGATTAGTGACCCTTATCGATTACCGGACGGAGTTTTCACGACCGTGTCAGTGGATTTTGAACTGCCAGCGGAATACCCAGACGTGTATAATTACCTCATCAACTTTCCCTCGCTGTTCAGTGGTGAAGCACTGCATGCTTATAAATCTCTGCACAGTTATCTTTACAGAAATTCAGGATTTGTCAGGGACTCAGATGTGGCATCTTGTAAACAAGAAAATAATCCTCATTGGACGGGTAAGTCACTTAACTGACCAGCCGATTATAGAATAAGGTAATTCCAGCTGTAATTCCAAATCGTCTGTCTTGTTTCTGAGCTTAGTCAACAGGCCGGCTCTGCAGCCTCGCTTTTGCTTCCGATAACAACCCACGGAGACCCCGCTGGTCTCGCTATCTTGTCCGGAATGTTGTGCATGCGATGGAAATCGCTACAAACCGTCATTTTCTGCTGGAAACCAATGTCCAGTAAAGGCCAATTTATGCTGACAACCCAGTCCTCGCAGACAGTGTCTGCGTAGCCCCCCCACCTTCGCAGACGCTCTGCGCGCACCTCCCAAAAATTGTGACCACCGCAGAAGCCTCGCAGACACCGCCGCAGACAAGAGGGCTCTGATTGGTCCACTCTACCCGCTGTACACGCACTTCTACTTTCCCGGTTTGTTTTGTTTTCACGACCGGCATTTTTAAAAACACGAGCAAAGATGGAGCAGCATGAAGAGCGGTTGATTGAGGAAGTACGTACATCTATACGACTCCAGTTCTAGTCATTATAAAAAAAGTTCGTCATTATAAGTAACCGGAGGATAAACACTCCACTAACCACACCCACCAACTACTCCTAGCGACTTCGCGCCCCCTTGCGTTGTGCCGGTGAATAACATCGCGCACGCCTATTCCCCCGCTCAACAATAAATTACAACTGTCTGCGAAAGCCTTGTCGCAAGAGCATGCAGAGGCCTTAAGTCCGTACGGTTGTAGTGGATATTGAAGTCTGGTACAGACGAACAACACGCAAAAATACACAAAAAACATAAACGTGCACAGGTAGGGAGAGCTTGTAGCCGCAGCCGTTGTAGTAGAATTGTATATAGTAGGGTTTTCCAGAAGAAAAGGTAGAAGTAAAACCAGAAGTAGAAGGCGGAAATATGGCGTTTGACCAACAAGACGGCGTCTGTCACAATCTGGATCGGCTGTGACGTCACATGCAAGTGCTCCATTGCCCATGACTGAGCTCTTTGGAGAAACCAGTACACGTTAGGCACTAGGGCCTTTGAAGCCAACAGAGCAGCTGCTATTCATGAGAAGAAAGAGAGGAAGAAACAGCGCTCCACCTCTGTCTATTCCTTCCCCTGCAGCATCTGCGGCCGTGCGTCCAAAATCGGTCTTCGTTCCCGCATGAGGACCCACCTCGGCAAATGACTTGTCTGCCTGCTCTTCTGTCGAACCGACAGGAGAATCCATCATCGCTGTACTGAATTAAATGTCTGGCTTATTTTTTGGGGAGGGTTAACACAACAAACCTCAGACACGGCTTATTGGTTGCTTGTTTTTTCTTTTAATGTTTCTCCTTTTATTCCACATCCACAATAGCTATTAAGCCAAATCAACAGCTGTAAACATTTGCACGGGTTGTGACAGATTGAAAAAAACAATGGGACAAAACGTTAAACAGCATTTGTACCAAAATATTCCCCCCACCCCACCCCTTTTTACAGCTGAACATCATTTTATAAAGTGTTTAGGACTGGGCACTTTTCAAGGTAGTGAGGGAGGGGTGGCTTTTTTTTTCTCTCCTATCTGAATTCTTAAATTCGTTTATAGCTTATGGGCCGTAAATATAGTAAAAGATCAAGGTGCATAGAATCTTTTTATAGCAGGGAAAACAGAGGTACGCAAGGGTGTGGCTTATTTCATTTCTGAAATGGAATTGGGGAAGCCATGGCCTCGTGGTTAGAGAAGCAGCTTTGGGACCAAAAGGTTGCTGGTTCAATGCCCTGGATCAGCAGGAATGGCTGAAGTGCCCTTGAACAAGGCACCACCATGTCTGTCTAGATAAGAGTGTCTGTTAAATGTCATCTAATTGTTTTGAACATGGCTTAAGTGCCGCAGAGAAAATGAACAGTGAGAAATTATACACAAATATATTACACAAGTTTGGGAATGCTACAAAGGTGGAACACAAAAGACCTGATTTTTCGAAAGGAACAGAGAATATTTACAAGCAAGCAGACAAATGTAGAAAAACTATACAGAACAGGGTTTTTTTTTTGGGGGGGGGGGGGGGGGGGTTTAACTTCCCATCACACACATCATAATGAGGGTTGAATACTTCTAGGAACAAGGAATGCTCAAGTCTAATCATTAGCTTTAATAGTTGAAAGCGTACGGGAGGAAACTGGAGGTTGCAGCTATGAAAGAGAGCTTTCGTAATACACAAGATATCCACTTGGTTTGTAGCTATGTGGGGCTTTAAAAAAAAAAACTTAAAATCCACACACACACACAATTATCCCAAAATAAAAAGCATCATTTCTAAATTTCAGGTCCTTATGATCCTAAAATGTGTAGATTTGTAAAACAGACACAAATTATTAGCTTTAGTTAGCATGTGTTATGTACAGCTAGGTTTCTACCGTGTGGTATGTGGGTTTTGTTTTTTTCCTCTGTTTGTAAAGTCTGTAGCTCTGTAAAGCACCGAGGGCCAGAAAACTGACCACTGAGAAAGGAAAGATTTTAAAAAAAAAAAGTCAAACGGTGGAGAAAAATCATTTACTAATTGAATATATATACATAGCCCTTTAAAAGGTTTGAGCACATCAAGGTTTTTGTCAAATGGCTTTTCAATTTTTTTTTTTTGGCAATTACTAAATAAGCATTATAATGAGATTTAGCAGTTATTTGCTTTCCATTTATTCACAGAGGGGAAAGTTGTGTGGGTTTTTTTTAACTTTCAATTGTGACGTACATTAGCTAAAATCAAATCGATTTCATTTATTTAGCCTCTTTTCATTCATCTTTAGTATTATATTGCCCTTGTTCTTGAACCCACACTTTGAGCTCTGTACGTACTGCATAAGTGCTTGGTGTTTTGAAAGTATTTAACATACCTGAGACTCGGTCTGAGATGCTAAATAATTTCTGTTAATCTTTTTCTCTCCCACACATCTGGCGCTGAGTAACGCCGTGTGGCTGTGAATCCAGTTCTGTGTTTGAGTCATGGCTTAACGAGATCCTAATTCAACACTGAGATATAGAGGTAGGATTTTGCATTGTGCAACTATTAGATATGTATTTCCTGGATTTTAATCGTAGATATAGGACTTTGCTGGCTTCAGAAATATTTCAAACAAAGACGCCACGCTGTAAGTCTCGACTGCAGAGGGTGGAAATTAATGGAATGATGAACGTGCCGCTACAGCGTCAAATGTAAAAGGCAAATCTTTTTATATTTAATTTAGAAATATAGTTGATCTGCACTCATTAAAACTATACTCCATGGCTGGAACGTGCTACGAAAAAAAAACACTTTTGCACACGTTCAAACCACAGAGAAAACGTTCAATTTAAATGTAATTCAACTATAAATCTTTAATTTACAAACTCGATTGTAGGGACAAATTCTTCATTCCATAGAGGGGAGTTGAAATTTGTTGGTAATAAAACAAGGTCTCATTTCGACAGAATATTTACGCTACTAAGAGCTTTTGAATTTAATTTAAATTGTTCATTGGATCCAATCAAACTGAACATGCGTAGCTGCAAGTCCCTAAACCTGGATTAATATTCATCCTTCAGATTCAAGTTTGCACGTAGAAGAATCATGGATTCAGCTAAATTAAGTTTGACTTGATGTTGAATTTACATTTTAAAAAAAAAATTGTAGTGGCTTAAATATAACTTCTAGAAATGTCTATGTAAAATTACAAAAATAGTTTTGTAGATGAATCCTGGGGTTTTTTTTTTCTTCAAATAATTTGACACCTGACTTTAACTTGTCTTAAAACCACATGATATATAAATCCCTTTGAAAAATAGTAAGACTGCTAGAAACCCTATTTGAACAGTCGAGATATGATACAAAAATAAGCATCTGGCTGTTTAGAGTCCCTGTGTCGTCTTTTTAATAACCAAACTAGATTCCAACCTCTAGCTGTTTTCTGAAGAAACGTCTTTTGAGACCTCGTAAGTGCGTCGGTAAGTGACGATTGTTATGAGAAGGTGCTTTTCTTGTAGATCTATGGCAAGAGGAAAGGTGCAAAGTTTTTGTTCAAAATGTGTCTCATGTCCTTCCAAGTATGAAGGCAAAGAAATGAGACTGGGCCTCATGGAGAGGCCAGTAGAGTACCAGTCAAAAGTCCGGACGCACCTTTCACCTTTGAATTCGTCACTTCATGTCTTAAATGTAATGATGGGTGGAATAATTTTTTTTTTTTATACAAACTCTTACCATCAAATACTTAGCTCATATACTCAGTGTATGTAATGATATCCTAGTAGTGGAGTAGTCAATCGGAACTCGTATCCAGAACAATACGGATTAGTTGAATACGGCTGTTTCTCAAACTCTAACGAGGCATACCTGTTAATTGAAAAGCATTCCAGGGGACTACCTGGCTGGTTAAGATGCCAATAGCGTACAAAGCGTCAAGGTAAACTTTGGACATTTTTTTTTGAAGAATAGAAAAGCCAATGAGTAGAGCAGGGGTGTACAAACTTTTGACTGGTACTCTACCTCAGGCTGTAGACACATCGATACCTAAAAATATCAAGAGGAGGAACTTTAAACTGCTTGCTAGGGGAGTGAAAATACCAGCTCTGAGCGAGTACACTGCCCCGCTGGACAGGTTTGTTAAAATCAACTTGGTCTGGAGGAACCGGTATCGGTATCGATGCATGCCGGTGCAGAAACCTATAAAAAGAAAATCCCCATACCGTAGAGGAGTGAGAACCCCTAAAGAAATGCCTCCCTGCAGGCCGGTCTCCCCTCCTCTGTAAGGTTAACATGAATCTGTTTGAGCAGAGAGAACGCCATGACCACTGTCCTCTCCTCTCCTCTCCTTCCGGACTGAAGAAGGTCCTAAACACTCATCATACGGGAGGAGGGGGAGGTCATGGGCTGAGGACGAGTGTGTAAAGACAACCGGAGCAGTCTATTTTCTATGTCTTCTGTGGGTCTGGAGAGAGAGGGCCTGGTGTGTTTGTACCGTCCAGACTGTGGACCGGCACTGAGAACTGGGTGGAGCTCAGGACGGATGGAAACTGCGCAGAGATGTAAAACAAAAATGTACTTAAATTCTCAGGTTGCTTTCACTCCTTTAGTACAAGACAGACAGACTTTGAATTATTTGTTGTACATTATAAAAACTCAGCATGGTGGTTCACGCTGGATTAACAACAGACGAGCTGAAAGAAGACCCACCTGAAAGAGCGTGTGCGCGCCTTGCCTGCGGGCCGGGCTGATCGGAGCGACAGGACTGAGTGTGCTCCAGAAATGGATGTTGGAGAGCAGAGGACTTGGTGTGAGCAACAAGGGCGTCTACAACAAATGCAAATAAACCACACCATGTTAAACCACAGTAGTGTTGATTGATTTAATTTCCTGTATGAACAGTAGATTTATATTAATGCACTGGTACCGTACACAGTACTGTATGTTTTGTTACACTCAAACAATGCACAAAGAAGTCTTGATTTAGTTTTAGGACGCTCACCCAGGCATAACACAAATCTCATCTGTTGCATAACTTTAAAAAAAAAAAAAAGCCAGCTGAATGTTATCATGCAGAGCTGAGTGAATATCTGATCATAAAATCAGCCACTGTATAGCTGTAATGAGGTCATCGATCAAAGCGGCATTCAACCAAATCTCATCACAACCCTGCGGGCGACGATAACCCACCCGTGCAGCAGGTTTCACAGCAACCTCCAAAACTGGTGCCTTACTGCCATCTACTGTCAAACCTCTGACTGAGAATACTAGTCCCCATTACCATCAGTCTCTTGATGACCAAACTAATCAGGTTAATTGGCAAAATGAAGTATTTTTTTAAAAAAAAAGTGCATCCTAGACTACGTTCAGACTGCACCCTGAAACGACCCAGGCCGCTTGGATATGTGGTCCTAAATCCGATGCATATCCAATATTTTCACATGCGACTGCAGTCTGACCGGATAGGTCGCATTCATGCAACCTACACGTCACTATTCTGCGTTGGCTAATCCCACCTCTTTGATGGAAAACAACATTTGTACAGTTTTCAGAATTTAAATAGACTTTTTTATAGAATTGATCAAGCTAATGGTGGATTTGGTAGGGACCTGGATGTTGATCTGTTAGCCTGATTAAATAAAACAGTTTCTATAACTGATTAATAACTTAAACCATCCTGTATTACAAGATTGTTCTGGAAATTTCCAATAATTTGACACCTTCGGTCTCATTAGTCTGCTGCCCACATTAATCAGATTATTGTGTGAGTTCCACCGCCGCAAAAACCACATCGCCAGGTCTCGCCTCGTCTCCATCGCAAACTGCACTGGTGTTTCTGCACCTTGAGCCAGCGCTGAGAGAAGTTGCAGAATTCAGCTGGCTATAAACAATCTAAATAAATATGTGCAAATTATTAAGCCTGAATTAAGAGTTTGGTAATACAGCGGCCGTATCCCAAATGACTGCCTACTGAAGCTCGAGTGCACGATATAGAAATTAGAGAGACATTTAGGAGTCAACCCTCGTTACCAGGCTACACGTTTTCATTTCAGTTCAGAAACAAAAACACACACGAGACCTCACACTAACACTAACCAGATAATTAAACAAACAAACAAAAATCATTAAACATGAAGAGTGCGCTTTTTTTTGTTTACGTATTACGTAGATGTGCTTATTACGTGACAATTTGTGCATGCGGGACACTTTTGGGTCGTTTTCCGTTCATATTGGAGATCGCATACAAGTCTCATATAATTGGTAATGTGAACGGCCTAACAAAAAAATCGGATTTCACAACAAATCGGATATGGGTCGTTTCAGGTTGCAGTCTGAACGTAGTGCTAGAGTCTCGAAGCAGCACGAGAATTTGGAGAAAACTCTGAGATCTTCAGGCGACACTGCATTAAAAACAGATGCTACGCTACATTGTAGCCACTAGGTGTCAGTACAGTCCTCGGTGAAAATACCACCAGACGCAGACAGGACGACACTGACCTGCAAGAACGCCGGTGTCAGGGAGGCTGTCGGGAGCGACGGGCTGGACAGGTTGAGGGGACTCGAATCCGAGCTGCTCACCAACAGCGTGGGCATGAGCTCCAGCCCTCGGGGCTTCTTCGACGTTTTGCCGCTCAGACTCCGGTTCAGCGACAAGTCCGAGGAGCTGGATTCAGACGAGGGCTGAACCTGGGGCAAAAACATGTCGAGCTGTGCTTTTATCTTCAAAAGAGAATTTGATCATTATTAGGGTGCATCAGTTGCCCTCACTTTCATAAAATCTGCTGCATTTTTGTTCCTTTTCACCAATAAAGACATCCTGTAAAATTTTTTGACCAAAGTCTAATGGCGGCACCATGAGGTTCATTTTTTGCCAAAAAAACGCTTATTTTATGTTTTCGTGTAAGGTTTGAATCACAATGTTGGACTCCATTTATTGATTTCTTGTGACCCAGAGATCATGTTAAGAACCTTTGCAAGGGATTGAGAAGCATTAATGTGATTCATAATACAGTTGTATTGTTTAAAAGTAGTTGAACAATCGATTCAATGAACAGCTAAAACTCAAACTGTGCTTGAGAATATATTTAGAATATGGACTAAAAATGTGTATCTAAGATATTTGGTATACTCTATAAGGTGCCATAATGTTTCATGAAAAGTGATCGAAATTTTGTCATAAAAGTCATAAAATAGCAGCTTTTTCCATAACTTTGAGCTCCTGGTGCCACCATTAAACTTTTGAATTTTGTCAAAATATTTCACCCAGTGTGTTTTTTTACCAAAAGGAACATACAGGGCTTTCCACAAGCGCCGACTACACAATTAAGTCCAGCCGGCTACTTTAGTGACTATTTTTGTAGCCCACAGGCTCTAAATATTAATTTTCAATTTTAATAAAATTAAATGTTTATCTAACGGACTGACAATGTCAAACTGAACCGCACTCATTTAAGTTGTGATTCGCGCTGTTTGTACCGATAATAACCACAAACTCCCCGCTGACTTCGTTGATCAAGGGAGAGTAACTCATCCGCAGCCCCGACATGCAGTGCGTGCGCGCGCGCGCACGCACTCGGCGGAGGCAGTAGTGTGTCGGGGCCGTCGGAGGGAACAGAAGCAGAGATGACGCTTATTTTGTCTCCGGTAAACCAGTCTTCTCTCGTTCAATTACGTGCTGGCATCAAAAGACACCGTTAGTTGTAAATGAACCCAAACTGAGTGGTTGGAGTGTATTTTCATACACAAATGGAGAAATGTTCGCTGAGTGTGTAATTGTGTAGCCGCCACTGCAGACTGTTGTCGTTGTTAATTCATAGCATGCTCAGCTGCGTGAATGTGTCATGCACTGAAAATAAGAGATTTACAAGCCAGGAACGCCTCATGATGCAATACGCAAGAAAAGAAAGAAGATTTACTGCCATTTTACTTTGTATTTGAGTAAAGTGAATAAATAAATGGTCTGTGGAAAATACATTTAATCCTGGGAACTGCGTGCACAGGAGTTTATTTTGTGTTTACTCCCCCCTTCCGGCTGGCTACTTATTTATCATGGCTGGCTAGTATGAGCCTTAAGGCCAATTTATGCTGACAACCCAGTCCTCGCAGACAGTGTCTGCGTAGCCCCCCCCACCTTCACAGATGCTCTGCGCGCACCTCCCAAAAATTGTGACCACCGCAGAAGCCTCGCAGACACTGCCGCAGACAAGAGGGCTCTGATTGGTCCACTCTACCCGCTGTACACGCACTTCCGCTTCCCTACTTTCCCGGTTTTTGTTTTCACGACCGGCATTTTTAAAAACACGAGCAAAGATGGAGCAGCATGAAGAGCGGTTGATTGAGGAAGTACGTACATCTATACGACTCCAGTTCTAGTCATTATAAAAAAAAAAAGTTCTAGTCATTATAAGTAACCGGAGGATAAACACTCCACTAACCACACCCACCAACTACTCCTAGCGACTTCGCGCCCCCTTGCGTTGTGCCGGTGAATAACATCGCGCACGCCTATTACTCCCCGCTCAACGATAAATTACAACTGTCTGCGAAAAGCTATCTGCGAAAGCCTTGTCGCAAGAGCATGCTGAGGCCTTTAGTGGAAAGCCCTGACATAAAAACAAAAATGCATCATGATCAGAGGAACTTTTCATTTTTAGGGGGCAACTGATTCACCCTAATGATTATTTATAGCTGCTATAACATAAGTTAATACGAACTAACTTGTTCCACAGCATTATACGCGATTTTTTTTTTTTGATACTTGCTGCGAAATTGATGCTCGCCAGACTCGAATAATATATTTTAAGTGTTGCGTGAAGACAGAACACTAGCCAATGGCTTGCTGCTAAGTTTCACGATAAAAAAGCATACAAGTGATCAGATTCAAATGATCGTCCATCTCATCTCTACATTAAACGCAGTGGTGTGCGATGGTATCGGAGATCATACTGCTTAAAGAACTAGTATTGATACATCAAACATTTCATATGTTGGTTTAAAATTTGTTTACATGCGTGAGCCCTGAGAGAAATCCATCTGCCTTGATACAATCTTAATATAGGCATGTTAGGTGAAAATTTTAATTCAATCCACATTGCTTGAAACCGCGCTCACTGAACGCAGAACACCACGCGGTTCACAGAATTTAAAATATGCTTATCCGTTCTCGAGATATTGAAGAAACGGCTTAATTTTTAGAAAACTGATGTAATAGGTGTTAAGATCACATGGGCCTCATTAAAGCTAGACTGCCTTTCAGATTTTTCAAGTGTAGGTTTTAAAAACAATTTTCCCCGACACCTAATTATTTTTGTTTAGTGACTGAATTCAAATCACAGACTTCCAATTTTGTTAGTTTTTTCTAATAGAACAATTAATGAATTTATCTCCACGCGGCCCTAAATTCTCCGCTATTTTTTTCCTGCTTCATCACTACGTCATGCATCACATCACGTGGTGGGCTTTCGCCGTTCACGCAAGGCACTGTGGGATACAAATTTGAAACAGGAGAGAAAAACAGACGACGCAAATGTGCGAACGAAACGTGAAAGAAAGCGAGAAGACGTTATGTTATATACGAAGGACCAAACTAAGGGCCCGTCCACACGAGTACGCGGCCTCACCCAATACGCTGTCGTTTTGAAAAAAAATCTCCGTAAACACGGCGTCGTTTCCAGAAATATCTGGATTCACTGGAAACGACCCAAAACGCTGTAGTACATATGCCAGGCCTGTATGTGGTGCTGTGATGCCGCCACACCAATACACTAAAACCGGAAGAGAAGCCATGGAGCATGCGTATAAAGGTCACGCACTGTTTACAAACAAGCTCATTTGTTGTTCCTCGCAGTAATATAAAAGCAGAAGGCTTTGTTGTAGCAGCCGTAATCGACTGAGTTGTTTCTGCAGTACGAGCACAAGCCTGTAGTCCGCCATTGTTGTTGTTATGACGCGGCAGCGGCTGAGGTTAGAGAGGCGGGGCTTATACATCATCGTTTCTGAAAAAATCCACATTCGCCGGGCTATCCGGCGTTTTAGGATTTTCCCACTCTGGGACCCATTTTCAAAAAATACCGGTTTCACACCTCGAAAAAGCCAGATCCATCTGGACGCGAGGCCGAAACGATAAAGCATTTATGCGGATTCGACAAAAACGTACTCGTGTGGACGGGCCCTAATAAATATTGGCGCTCAGCGAGCACCTCGGTGTGACCAGCTGTTCGTTTAGCGACAGAACGATGGAACGGTCAGTGCACGGACTTCCTCTGTCTGCCTGACTGCGCGAAGCGAGCGAGTTCATGCACGTTATTTGCTTTAATCCACTCAAATTAAATAGCCACAGAATGGCCTGATATTTTGAGATATTACAGAAATAAATAGTGACCACATATCAGAAGGAACTAAATTTCACTGATTTTATGAAATCGAAAGGCCGTCTCGCTTTAAAAACTAAGGTCGTAAAATTAATTTTACGCCACTTGCCATTTACGCTTTACGGCATGCCGCAAAATGTTATCCAAAACATTAAGGCCCAATCCCAATTCTAATTTCTACCCCTTCCCCTCTGCCTTCCCCTCCGCCTTCCCCTTGGCCCTTCCCCTTGAAACTGAGCTACAAGGGATAGGGCTTGAAATTCAACCCTTACGTATTGGGATAGCCCTTCAACGATCGCATATGTCATCGCGTACCTCCGTCAGCGTTTACGTTAGCAAAACGCGACCAAATGCGTCATTGGCTGCGACCAGCCGCTACAGTCAGAGCCAGAGATCTCTGCTGGCAGGGTGTGATTTGTTAACTAACACCACTGAATGGGATATCTTTGGCGCTTCGTGCACCACATCCGACAGAATGAGGTGTCAGAACACTCATGTAAACAATAAAAGCGAGAATAACAGAACAAAACGTACGCAGTAAAGCAACCGAAAACAATACTCACTCCCAAAGCTTTTTAGCAGCAGCTTGGATTTCAGAAATCGCTGCTCATTCTCAGCTCGAAAGCGAATCAAGCGGCGTGTTTCCTCTGGATAACAACTTAAAACACGTAAATAATGGAGAAAATACATTTATGACAATCTTTCGCCGCGGGAACCGCCATCTTTCTGAAATCCGCATGAAATCTCGCTGAAATCCGCATGGCATTGTGGGAAATCACTCAAACCCCTTCGTTCGGAGTCAGCTCCAAGAAAATCTCCGTTTGGAGGGGTACAGAAGCCCTACCCCTTCCCCTACCCCTCCGCGTTAACTGGGATTGGGATACCCCTACCCCTTCACGTGAACGCGCAAAATGGAGGGGAAGGGCCAAGGGGTTGGTCCAAGGGGTGAAATGGGATTCGGCCTTAGGCTGTGTCTGAAATCGCTCACTATCTATAGAATTTTATATAGAGGACTATATTGTGAGCTTGTTCGTAAAACGTAAAAACACTGACGCTACTCTGCCGCACCAATATTTACGTCGTTACTGTCGCACAATTAAAACGTGCCGGATCAGTCGGCTGGTGGGTTTTCAAAAAAAAAAAAAAAAATCCATATTATACTGAGCGTATTTCCGACATTAATAAAAACAAAGTACTTTGTATCTGCTGCATCTTTCAGCTCTTTTAAATCAAGGCTGAACACTTTTCCTTCTTCGCCGCTGCCTTTTAATAAATCAACTTTGAGGCTTTTGATTAATTCCTCGCTCTGCACTGGAACTTTTATTCTTGTATTTTATCGGTCATTCTACTTTAGCTTATTTTCTCATCTCATCTCATTATCTGTAGCCGCTTTATCCTGTTCTACAGGGTCGCAGGCGAGCTGGAGCCTATCCCAGCTGACTACGGGCGAAAGGCGGGGTACACCCTGGACAAGTCGCCAGGTCATCACAGGGCTGACACATAGACACAGACAACCATTCACACTCACATTCACACCTACGCTCAATTTAGAGTCACCAGTTAACCTAACCTGCATGTCTTTGGACTGTGGGGGAAACCGGAGCACCCGGAGGAAACCCACGCGGACACGGGGAGAACATGCAAACTCCACACAGAAAGGCCCTCGCCAGCCACGGGGCTCGAACCCGGACCTTCTTGCTGTGAGGCGACGGCGCTAACCACTACACCACCGTGCCGCCAGCTTATTTTCTATTCTCTTACTATTTTAAATTGTACTTGAATGTCTGTTTAGTGTGTTTCTTCCTCTGTCCGTTCACCCCAACACACTACACATACATTATTGCCATTTTCCACGCCACAACTTATAAATTTGTCTCGCGCCCGCTGTCTAAAGGAAAAACAAACTACTGTTAGACTCGATCTAAAATACTTAAGAGCTCCTTATGAAACAGCTGTTCTTCCAGCGCGACCGCAATGCATGATGGTACGAGGGCAAGTCAAAAAGTTCTAAGACAAATTGAAAAAAATCTTTATTTATGAAAATAAAGCTATTTCTCTACATATCCTCCATTTAAGTCTAAACACTTCTGCAAGCAATGTTTCCATCGGAGAATTCCTTTTTTTGAATTCCTTCTGACTTACCCTCGTGTATACTGCTTGGTTAGTGACCATCAGTTGTACACTACGTTCCACAGTGCTTTGTGAGATACGAGTCCACTATATAGGGTGTAATAATTCAGACAGCGCTACAAAACGGCGAACTCACCATGTAGTTCACTATATAGTGAGTAGTGAACAATTTCAGACACGGAGAGTATGTTTATATGCGTAATAAAAAACAAACAAACAGGATTTTAAGAAAATCTGTATTAAAAGATACAGCATATTAAAAGGGGTGTTCACACGGCAACTTTTACTCCGGTGTAGCACCGGGGCTGCCCCGGTAGAGCGTTCACACGGTACAAAGTTATACCGGTGTAGCTCCTGAAAGCTGCTTAAACCGGTGCAAATCTAACCCTGCTCGGGAGGTGGTTTAAGAAATTTACTCCGGAGTAAATGCTAGTTTGCGGGGCAGCACCGATATAAAATGGGACGTCTGAACGCTACAGGGGTAGACTCGCTACGTGCGAGGAGATTTGATTACATACGGGCATTGCATAATTTGCATCCTGGTATTTTGCGCTTCCAAAATGGCGAATATCAACAACAACAGAACTGCGTGTCTTCCAGTGTTGCCAGATTGGGTGGTTTTAAGTGCATTTTGGCGGATTTGAACATATTTTGGGCTGGAAAACGTCAGCAGTATCTGGCAACACTGGTGTCGTCATCCACGTTGTTTTCCCGGCGCTTGGTGATGCCATGACAACCGTAGTCTGGCTAACGCGACTTCAAAGCTCTACGAGCTATTGGTCTGGCCAAGATATTAAGCCCAACCGTTTCCCAGAGCCCGTGGTTGACCCGCCTCCCTGAAATGCCTCAGTTTGCTACTGGTCGAAGCCAGAAAAGGCTGTGACGAAGCTTAAACCAATCACATCACTCTTTCCTCTGACGTATGTGACGCGACGGGGCTAAGTGGTAGATTAAACTCTTACCGAAGCCGGTCGGGAGCAAGGCGAAAACGTCCTTCCTTTCAATAAATACCTCCAGGGCTGCTCTTTGCTCCGTTTTCAATGAGAACTTGCTCCATGTTCGTAATGTTTCTAGTGAATGAAGCGCTTCCGGCATAGATTCTGTAAGCAATCTATGGCTTCAGGTCGCAGTTCTACTACGTCAGTGCCTTGAACACGCCTCTACCCAGGGCCGTTGGAGATGCTCAAAGCTGATTGGTTCCCGATTTTTCGGGAGCTTGGAAGAGCTGTAGATAGCTTGCCTGGCCAGACTAAGCTCGCAACAGGCCCTCGTGTTGCGTCACGCTTAGGATGGGCGGGCCCAGGCTATGACAACCGGGAAAAGGAAGTACATTTTCACGCATGCGCATATTTCATTTCCGCATTATTACTATCGTATAGCACGGTCGCAAAAACTGCCGTGTGAACGCAAGTGAGGCTGCACCGGTGCTAACACGTTTCTCTCTAGTAAGCAGGGTTGTGACGTGTGAACGCTCCACAAAATTTACACCGGTATTAGGGTTGGGCGGTATCCAAATTTTGATCCCTTTAAACCGTCTCTGTGTTTTCCCGGGGTATACGGTATTACCGAGAAAAAAATAATATTTTGTTTCGGCCTACTGTGTAACGTGCGCCTATGCCTCAAATGTACTATATAAAAGCAGCATAGCGAATTGTGTGCATTGTGGTATGGATTAAGCAGCAAAGCGAATTTTGTGCATTGATGAATGGATTAAGAGATATTTCAAAGCATCACGCAACTCTTCCTTCATCTTGAAAATAGCATTCAACTGTCGTTTACACATGTCTGCGTTGAAACGCCATTTGCAGCACTATTTCACCTGCTCCATCAAAAAAAAGTACACGATGAGCAGGATCATACCCTTTCAAGCATGGGAAATAAAAAAAAGAAAAAGAATCAACCAACACCCAAGTCCGTTTAGACTGCGCGATAAACCATATTCTTCAGCGCAAATGAGGCGAACCTAATTCAAATGCGTGATAGCTGCACAAGGCAAAATCATATGGGCCCACGTCATGCCATGGCGGGGAAATTAATAATCAAATGGCCTTACCTTGCTTAAAACGTTGTCTCGATCACATAACTCCTTACAATTATTCCACTTAAATCCATACGGTTTAACACACCCAACAAAGATAGCAAGCGCATTGCTAATTCCCACCAGAAACCTAACAGTTTACGCTACGATGTCTTCTTCTGTTTCTTCAGTAGATGACATTTCAAACGTTTATTACCCTCATCCCAAATGTCATACGTTATATTATTTTACCTTGTTACTCATGTAACCTACTCAAAACACAACTCATTGGAGAGATCTCGTGGAAGTGGAGTACCCCAGGCTATGGTGCGCCTTAGGGGACATATTAGATTTTTCGTTTGGTTTGAAACCAAAATACTGCCACACTGCCGATGTTGTTTTTTTTTTTTGCCACTAACTCGTTATCTTGACTTGCCATCTTTCAACCGCGGTCTCAGTCTCTTTTTTTTTTTTTTTAGATAGGACAGTATAGAGAGACAGGAAATGAGCGGGGGAGAGAGAGACGGGATCGGGAAATGACCTCGGGTCGGAATCGAACCCGGGTCCCCGGATTTATGGTACGGTGCCTTAGCCATCTGAGCCATGACACCCCCGGTCTCAGGCTCTTGCGAAGCTTTCTGTCAGACTCCAAAATGTCACGCAGGGTTGCCATGGTAACGACATAAACAACCCTGCACGCGATGAAAACTTCTTTAGGAAATTGATAGAATTAGTGAAAATACGATCACACAGTTATTCGGGATGATCTTCAATTTATTATTTTATATTATGACCTCATGTACTCCATATTTATTTAGATATTATATATTTTTTTAAAATGACGGTAATGAGACCGATACCGTTGGTACTTTTGGATACCTCGGGATACCTTCTTACCGTAATACCGCCCAACCCTAACCGGTATAAGATATATCGCAACAAAATACATCGATGCAAATATGTGCCATGTGAACACCCCTTAAATGTATTACTTTCTTAACCGAACAATGTGCGCCTACTAGCTCTAAAGGCGGGAGCTACAGTACCGGATACAAGTTAATGAAGATATGACGGCTAACGAGAGCGAGAATAAAATGTCAGATCTAGGTCTAATAAACCCACCGGCTTCGTTGAAAAGCAAGGGGTGGAACGATTTCACGTTTTCAGCGGGTAAACAGGACGTAAACACTGCCATGTTCAAACACCTTATAACGGTAATACAACTGATTATGAGTACTGATTGTTGATTTAATTATTGAATGCGTGCTAACTGCCAAATATTTTTAGGACAAAATCTTAGCGATATGGACAAACCAAACTGTTTTATATTTTGCATTTATAAATACATTTCCGTTTTAAAATATTCCCGGTGTTATTCTGGTCAGTATGAAATATAGCTTGTGTGCCAGAGTTTCATGATGTGTGTTTTTTTTTTTTAAATAAATAAATGTTTCTGCCATTACATCTGTGTTAAGAGTCAACCGATCGTATCGTATCAGAGCTTCATTACCGATACTCACCCTGGTATAAACATCTCACCTGAATGATTCTCCTAAAATGAGTGAATATTATAATATATATATGATATGATGTATACCTGGAGCTGCAGCTCGGTGGGCTGAGAGGAAACCGATTCGACGTCCGTGTCGATGATCAGCTCCTTGGAGTCGGCGAGTGTGCTGGGGGAGGGCGAGGAACATCCCAGAGAAGGAGAAATCCCTGAGAGGATGATGTTTATTGGTGCTGCGTCAGTACTAGAGTTCGCCTCGAACGGTGTGGTGGGAGTGAGCTGCTCTTCCTCCGGCTCGGACATCTGGATCGGGGGCTGAACGGACTGCGCAGGCGGACTCAGCTTCTCCGTCACGGTCTGCGTCGACGCCCTTGTCGGAGGCGAAGTCCCGAATTTGATGACGGACGGAGGCTGCGCGGCTTCCTTCTTCTCTGCCAGCTTCTCTCCGGGGTTCTCCATCTTGATGGACTTGAAGAGCTGCGTTCCTGATTGGAGAGAGGTCAGCGTGAAGGATGTGTACAGACCTGAGTGGATGTAGTCGTTCCGGCTGGACGATTTGGACTGGCTCGGAGCTGTGCCGCCTGGTTTGAAGGCGTCCTTGGCGGGTTTGTTGCTGGTGGGTTGGCCTTTGTTTGGTTGTTGCTCGGGAGAAGGAAGGGGACTCGCTTCGGTTCCGTCGACTCGGGCTGCGTAATCGGCTTTTAAAATGTCCGGATAGGAGACGAAGCGGTATACAAACTTCTGGCCGTTTACTTTCTTAATTATGTTCTAGAAGGAAAAAAAAAAGTTTACTCAGAAGAGAAGCTATTTCCTGAATGGATTTGTGTACAGTATCGTTAATGTTGTACCTTCCATCACAGTTCCTGACTACAGCTCCTCATCTCCCATCAGTACGTACCTTGTCGTAGTAGTAGCGCAGCGCCCGGCTCAGCTTGTCATAGTTCATGCTGGGCTTGTTCTTGCGAGCGCCCCACAACTTGGCCACCTGCTCGGCCTGCAGCAGCTTGAACTCGCCGTCCTCATTGGTCCAGCAGATGAGCTGCTTGTTGCCCGGATCCAGCAGCAGCTGCAGCAGGAACTGCCACAGGGTCACTGAGCTGTCCATGCTCTCCTCTACGAGGCAGGAAAACGTCCAACATTACATATAACCACCTTGTGTAGTTAGCTAGTTGTAAAACATCACAAAGGCAACAGACAGGCGTAGGTTTCCCGATAACGTTGCCCTTTAGAGCTAAAGTGCGACTTTAAAGACGCTCTTAAGCAGCGAACGTTGTCTCTGTACACGGTTTTCCCGGACTCACTTGTAAAGAGGAGTCTTAAGAGCAACATTACAAAGAGCGTCTTTGCAACGCATGTCCCTGATATAGGCGTTACTAGTTGCGAAAGGTATTCGTACTGTAGTTGCTGAAGGCATTAGCAGTTGCTAAATCCAGCCGATGAGGTCACAGGGCGTTTTTTTTTTTTTAACCAAAAAACAATGAAATATATATATTAAAAAAAAAGTGTTTAAAATATGTTATGTTGTATCGTAATTAAGCATTACATTAGCATTAATGTGGTAATTAATAATTTAAACTTTTTTTTTTAATTCCAAACGTGTTTTTAATTAAATAAACAAACTTCCACATGAGGGGGGACGAGGAAAGCCCACCACGTGATGTGATGTGATGCATGATGTAGTATCTTGTATTGGGTCATGGTGAAGCAGGAAAAAACAGCTGAGAATTCAGGGCCACGTGGCGCTAAATTCATTAATTGTTCCATTAAAAAAACTAAAAAAATTGGAAGTCTGTGATTCGAATTCGGTAGCTTTTGGTCCATTAAACAAAAATAATTGGGTGTCGGGGAAAATTCTTTTTATGACCTACACTTAAAATCTGATCAGGCCAAGAAAAAATAATTGTTTGTTTCCGGTTACCCGACCGACCGTTTAAAAAATGCCCCGACCCTAGACTTTTTTGTTAGATGTTTAAAAAAAATGTATTTTCGCCGACCAACGATAAATTTTGAAAAAAAAAAAAATCTGCATTACGATTTGCATAATATTGTCGATCTGACAAGTGACTAATTCTAAAACGCATATATCGGACAAGAAACACTCATTGATTTCTCACAGCCTCAATCTGACGTCATGACCTCTTTCCGGGAAACTCCGGCTTGTGTTGTACACAACGCTAGGCATCATGGCGGCCAACGAAGTGTTCTCGATTACCGTGATCGGTTGCGACTACACGGAAGATTGTAAGACAATAAGTTCATTTTATAAGTTTTCAACTGTAAAAGAACTCTACGAACATTATCATCCTCCGCTGGACGAGTCATGCAAACAGTATACACACAGCGCCCAGGCTAACGGCGGTATCGATATCACGATGGAAGTCACGTTGGAAAGCCTGCTCAGCAATTTTGGCTTGCGGGCACTGACATTTGAATGTAAACAGAAGCCGGAGTTTCAAAAAATGTTAGCTATCAAAACAAAAATACTAAAAGTACACGAGGACGCAAAAGTAGAGGCAACAAAGGTGACAAATAATGCCACACCTAAAATTTATTTTAAAAAAAAAACTACCTACCCGGTATTTTGTGTGATAAAAAAAAAAATAAATAAAATAAAATAAAAAGACCTACCTACCTACCCTATTTTTTTTCAAGATGTAATAGGAAACAAACAATTATTTTTTCTTGGCCTCATAACTATACCTGATTTTTGATAAACTTTTTTCACTGCTTTCCTTTCAGTGAAAAAGTAAATACATTGTGATAAAAAGGTTATGGTCAGGACAAGTGAAAAATCTCGCTGCTTGTCCTTCTTCTTCTTTTGGCTGCTCCTGATTAGGGGTCGCCACAGCGGATCTTTCGTCTCCATTGCTCCCTGTCTTCCGCATCCTTCTCTACCACACCTGCCACTTTCATGTCCTCTCTCACCACATCCACGTATCTCCTCGTTTTCGTTTGCCTGGCAGCTCCATCCTCAACATTCTCCTTCCAACATCTCTTCTCAGGATGTGCCCATACCATCTCAGTCTCATCTCTCTTAGCTTCATTCCCAAGCTCTCTACATGTGCTGTCCCTCTGATGTGCTCGTTCCTTATCCTGTCCAACCTCCCATCGCGAACCTTAACATCCTCAACTCCGCCACCTCCGACTTTGCCTCCTGTCTCTTCGTTAAGGGTACGGTCTCCAATCCATACATCACAGCTGCTCTCGCTACTGTCTTATACATCTTACCTTTCACTTTTGCTGGGACTTTCCTATCACAAATGACTCCCGAAATCCTCCTCCAACTGCTCCACCCTGCCTGCGCTCTCTTTGGCTACATCCACACGACAACGGCAACGAGATTTAAAAAATATATATATATCGCATCCACATGGGCAACGGATCAGTAAAATATCAGGTACATATGGCAACGCAACGCTTGCTGAAAATGATGCAATACACATGCCACACCTCTAGGGGCGCTGTAAGACGGTCCCATCGGAGACACCACAACAATAGAAGAAGTAAGGACGCATGCGCATAAACTATTATGCGCGAGACTTCATATTAGCCACAAAGTCAGAAAAATCTGTTCGTAAAATTACGTTATAATGACCAAATACAATGAAAAGTATTTTTCCAGTCTCACCTGTGAAAGGTAATCCCATGTGATCTCGTTTGGACGGTAAACCTGTTGGTACAGTTAAACGCAGCACATGAATGAGGCATCTTTATTCTCCGCTTTGACCCATCCAATATGGCGGCGAGGATGACGTATGATTCTACGCGGAAGGCGGCGTCTTTAATGGTCCGGAATAAATTGAATGCTACACGTTGATGGATTAATTTGTTCTTCTACGCCCTTTTTGAGGAATGCATTGTAGGACTTAAACCAACATCTGAAGAGGTGAGATCGCTCCTTTTTTTTCCCTATTTTTGCTGGCGGGATTGACTCACTCTCTCTCTCTCTCACTTTGCACCATTACACAATAAATATTCACAGTGAAAATATTTTGTAAGCGCGTTTCATGAACCAAGTTATAGGATTTGTTGACAACTCGCATCGAGTTCGTTACACTTCTACCCGGCGTGAAGCACATGTGGTTGTGACGTCGTCGTAAACAAATCCGTTCTACTCATCCAGACGACTTCGCAACGGCGCCGTTGCCAGATCTTTCCACTCTGGAACCCGTTCTCAAAAGATTTCGTTTTGGGGCACCCAAAACACCGGTGCCGTGTGGACGCCAGGCCGAAACGATAAACAATTTTATCAGATTCACCTGAATCCGTTGCCGTGTGGACAGGGCCTTTCTCACCTCACTATCGCAGCCCCCGTTTTCCTGCACGGTTGACCCCAGGTACTTGAATTCACCAACTTTCTTTACGTCTACTCCTTGCATCTGAGCAATTCCAGCGTTATGGACGTGACACTTGAACTCAAAATGGCAACAAATGACCCAGTGCATGTTTTATTGTCTCCCAGTATTTAAACAGGTGTTGCATATTTTAAGGCTGTACCATACTGGAGAAGTGATCGAACAAGAACAATTCCCATAGTACATCTAGGGCATGTCAGAAAATGCCAATAAAAGATGCGTTATGGACGTGACAGAAAAAGTATCACTTTTCTTGGGTGACTGTACATTTTTATCAAACTCTGTGAAATTGTAAACCTAATGTCGAAATGGAGATATCCGTTTGATAGAGGGGTCCAAGGTGAATATTAAAAAATCTTTGTTTAAAATATTTTGTATTTCATGCAGAGTTTCGGAAGGAAAAGTCAGCGTTATGGATGTGACGAAATTCCGTTATGGATGTGACGTGTCTGAAATAGACATGGCATATGTTTAGAAAATCAGCAATTTAACCACCATAACCCTTTGAAAAACTCTCTAAATATCAGCTAAAACTATCAAAGTTCTTAAATAATATTTAGGATGGCTATTGTTTTGCTGTTTTGTGGATTTTAGCATACATTTCTGTGGCTTGTGGGAATAATATAGAATTGTACATGATCAAAGTTGATTTTAGCTTGGGTTTTACATTATAAGAAAGAAAGACTGACAGTGACATATTAGGTTGGTTACAAATTGGTTCAACTTATTCACATCTGTAAAATACAGGCCTAGGTGAGATCTCTGGGAGTGGTTTTGATGTATTACATGCTGCTTTATTTTTGCATGGTGAGGTTGACATTTACATGGAATTGCCCATCTTCACTACACTCTCATCCCCATCGTAAATACATCGTAATAAAAAGGTTACGGTCAGGACAAGTGAAAAATCTCGCTGTTTGTCCGACTGGATTAAAAAGTTAACGTCGAGGCCTGGTTTTATTCAAACGGCGGTGAATTTCTTGCAGTAGCTCCGGCGTGGAACCGGTTCCAGTGGAAAAGGGCTCGTCTTGGATCAGTGCATCCTTACACCTTTTTAGTTTCTTCAAGCTCCATTACATCCTTGTGGATTTCAGGAAAGGTTTAGAACGCCTTTAGAAAGTTAGAAACCATCCCAAGAACCCTACAGTCAGTGGACACACATGTTTTGTAATTATATAGTAATTACTCCAACCTCAGGGACTCACCTCACTCAGGTCATTCAAATGAATGGCCAGTGAAACTGAACGTGTTCATTTAGATGATGATTTCTATACAACACTGCAGGTCTAATGCTTTAAATTAGATTCAAATGGACAGCTAGGTAGAAATAGTATTCTCTTTTAGACCTGGATTAACATTAACCAACTGGATAAAACACCTAACACGAGATAATATAGATAGTAAAAGTGCACACGTCGCAAACTTCTGTGACCAAAGTTCACTGGCGAGCTAGCAACTCAGTTAGCTAATTAGCCAGCCTGCACAACAATTAGCCATGTATAGCCTGTTATACATTACTGCCTGTTTAAGTTAACCATTTTGTATAAGATAAAAAAAAATAAAAATACTGTTTGAGGTTTTCAGTTTCCATACAGCTCCAAAACAACTATCAGCTAACTAGCAAACACTTAGCGCGCTAGCTAGGTAAGACTTGCTAACACTTAGCGCGCTAGCTAGGTAAGACTTGCTAACACTTAGCGCGCTAGCTAGGTAAGACTTGCTAACTCAGCTAGCTAAGACTTACTAACTCAGCTAGCTTTCCAGGTAAACAAAACCAGCCACTTAATACTCACAAATACAACACTAATATTTATTCGTTTTTGTTTTTCTGCAGCGAGCCGATAAATTTGGACAACATATTTCGCACTGGGATTAGCTAGCTAAGTAGCTTAGCATCTCACCTTGCTAGCTACGCTAAGTTAGTTATGAATATTCCGCTCAATTATTCATCAGCATACCTGCAAAATTCGATCCATCCAAAATATTTAATTTCTCACGTCGTAAGAAAAAAAAAACCCACACAAAAGCAACCTTCAAACCATGTAAAAGACCAAAACTCGAAAATTATTATTTAGTTTTAATAAACCCATCCTAATGTTTTCTCTCAAACCAAAAACAGGAAGTTCTGCACTGAGTGAAGCCACGATATGGGCTGTATCCTAAATCCCTCCCTACTCCCTACACATAGTACACTTTACACAGCACAGAGTAATACCTCTAACGCCCTAAGAAGTGCACTTTGTTATAATTCACCGCGGTATTTAAGACCCAACCCATGCCAATCACTATAAATGTAAGCAAAATTGTTGAAAACTAGTAAATTTGGGGTGGCAAGGTTTACTTCAGGAGTGGAAGCTGCCACCCCGAGCCACTTCTCAAACCGTAGTCACTATGAACAATATAAAATCCAGAAATATAACACTAATTTGAAATGGATGTGTGTGTATTTATCTGTGATGGGATGTGAAAATAAACCACTGGATTATATTAATATTTCATCTCATCTCATTATCTCTAGCCGCTTTATCCTTCTACAGGGTCGCAGGCAAGCTGGAGCCTATCCCAGCTGACTACGGGCGAAAGGCGGGGTACACCCTGGACAAATCGCCAGGTCATCACAGGGCTGACACATAGACACAGACAACCATTCACACTCACATTCACACCTACGCTCAATTTAGAGTCACCAGTTAACCTAACCTGCATGTCTTTGGACTGTGGGGGAAACCGGAGCACCCGGAGGAAACCCACGCGGACACGGGGAGAACATGCAAACTCCACACAGAAAGGCCCTTGCCGGCCCCGGGGCTCGAACCCAGGACCTTCTTGCTGTGAGGCGACAGCGCTAACCACTACACCACCGTGCCGCCTATATTAATATTTGTCGACTCTTTTCAGGGGAAATATGGTGACAGCTGGTTTAAAAAAAAAACACTGGATGACATAATAAACAGGTTCACTGAGTCCATCCATCATCTGTAGCCGCTTTATCCTGTTCTACAGGGTCGCAGGCAAGCTGGAGCCTATCCCAGCTGACTACGGGCGAAAGGCGGGGTACACCCTGGACAAGTCGCCAGGTCATCACAGGGCTGACACATAGACACAGACAACCATTCACACTCACATTCACACCTACGCTCAATTTAGAGTCACCAGTTAACCTAACCTGCATGTCTTTGGACTGTGGGGGAAACCGGAGCACCCGGAGGAAACCCACATGGACACAGGGAGAACATGCAAACTCTATACAGAAGGCCATGGGGCTCGAACCCAGGACCTTCTTGCTGTGAGGCGGCAGTGCTAACCGCTACACCACTGTGCCGCCCCGGTTCACTGAGTCATCATGCTTATTTGCATATCGAAACTTGTTACATAAGATGGACGGTTTTCTGATGAAACTTAGAACAGAATCGAATAGAATAGAGTTTTATCAGAATAGAGAATGATCGATTAAAACTTATTTCTTACAGAAAGTAGTCTTCCTTTGCCACACCACCACAAATTAACAGTTTATGTATTTAAAAATTTCTATTATTTCTAACAAGAACGCAGTGGTAGTGAAGAGTCGGTTACGGATGGAATAATTAGATTTACTATTCATAAATAATCGGCAAGAAGGGTTTAACACGGAGAACAAACAAGTGCATCTGTGGACAAGCACCGGTGATGAGTGATTAGTTGTTGAAGCAATTGTGATTAGTGAATGGGCACTGGAAGCAGTGTTGGTCAGGGATTAGTCATTCGGAACTATGGGCACTTGTTCATTGAGAACAATTGTGATCAGTGGTTGGTTCTTGAGAACAATGTGATCAGTGATTGGCCATCAGGAACAACAGTGATGAGGGATTGGTCAGTGGAAAAAGTGATGATTGGTTACTGGTCATCAGGAGCCATGGTGATGAGTGATTGGCCATTGGAAACGGTGGTGAATGGTTATTGGGCTTCAGGAACCATGGTGATTGGTCATCGGAAACAGTGGAGTGGCGACTGGTTATTGGTTGTCAGGAACCATAGTGATGGGTGATTGGTCCTTGCAAATCCGTGGTGATTGGTTATTGATCACCAGGAACAATGGTGATGAGTGATTAGTCATTGGGAAACTTTGGTGATTGGTAGTTAGTTGTTGGGAACAAGAATGATCATTGATTTGAAGTTGGGAACAGTTATAATCAGTGATTGGTCTTTGGTAACAGTGATGATTAGTGATTGGTTATTGGCCATCAAGAACAGTGTTGATGAGTGATTGGTCATTGGAAAACTGGTGATTGGTTATTGGTCTTCAGGTACCATTGTGATGAGTGATTGATCATTGGAAAACGGTGGTGATTAGTAGTTGGTTGTTGGGAACAAGTATGATCAGTGATTTGAATTTAGGAACAGTTATGATCAGTGATTGGTTGTGGCGAACAATGGTGATCAGTGATTAGTTGTGAGAAACATCAATGGGCTCACACAAATGTGATTCACACACGACTTACACCCTCATGGTTAGCTGAGCCAATCTGCTCTATCAGCTTGGATAACCAGCAGCTGTGAGGCCTATCGACTAAAGGACAATCGCTACTAACTGTTCAGAGTCACTCGGACCAGTCTCCAGGATCTGTTTTTTTTTTTTAAATAAACTCGCTAAAGGGGTCTAAAAGGTCTACAAATCTAACAGCAAGGTAAACAATAATGGCATTGTTGTTGTTATTTTCTTGAATATAAACTAGCACTAAACAGCTGTACTATAAACCAGGGCTTTGAACCAGAATTTTTTTCCTATTGGTTCGTTCCGAACAGAAACGGAATTTTAACGTTTCCGGTTTTGGGTTCCACCATTAAATAGATGTTCCCGAACCGGTTAGAACAAAAAAATTTCGTTCCCGGAACGGTTAATTACGTTCCCTGTCAGCTGTTTAACAAATGGCTATAAAATTATGTCTCTGTCTCATCCAGCTTAAGCCAAATGTAGGCTAATTCTATTACAACCTTCATTAAATAAGACAAGAAATAATTCAAAACAATTATTATTTCAAATGTTGGCGATTTGGATTCTCAGTATGTCTTCCCATCTACACAAACAGAAAAAGTGCCAAAAATGAAAGATAATTCGTTTAGTGTGTTACCAAAGGCTAGTCAGGCCCTATAGAGGGCTACCGCATGACGTCACCGCGCCGCGAGATTTTGTTAGGCGCCATATTGGAAGACCAAGTACACATCTATGCAAGTACACACATACATAAAACAAACTACACCTGAAATGTAGCCAGGGCCGGTTCTGCCCTAATCTGGACCCGGGTGCAACATCGCGCAAACCCCCCCCCCCCCCCCCCCCCCCCCCAAAAAAAAACACCAGTCTCAATCAGGACAACCATCACATAACTATAACTATAAACATTTTAGATCATCTATTTTAACTAAATGGGCTATAATAAATAAGCCTGCAGGCAGCCACGGCGGGCTGCCTCAGAAAACTAACCATTCAATGACACAACTGAAAGCCTGCAGCCACGGCGGGCTGCCTCAGAAAACTAACCATTTGTCCTACCTTAAAACTCGTTTTGCATTTTCTGCCTCCTTTTTTGTATTTTCAACCCTCTGTTTATTTTCTTTCCTTTTCTGAAAACCCGATTTGTGTCCAGACATTTTGTTCTGCTACCAACGAACTAACTCGTCAGGTCTCGTCTCTCGAGCCCGCGATGATTCCCGTGGGAAGGGCAACAATTGATGCATTTTTACAAACAGCCAATAGGGAGGTTGCATCGTTCAGGCTCTCCTTTGCTCAGACACTCAGTAATGCACTTACTCACTTATTATCACGTGGAGACGTGATAGTAGTCCACCTTCCCGCTCTCTCCATTCAGTCAGCGAACGTCACACAGGAAGTGAACCCCAGCGGGTCATAGAAACTTGCGCAGGAGAAGAATGACTTTTTTATTTGTAGGCTACGGAAACTTTAAGGAACGAAATAAAAACCGGTATTAACCGGTTACCATTATTTTTAATAAGCGTTTCTGTTCCTGAACATAAAAAATAATAAAGTTTCTGGTTTCGTTTCTGTTCCATGTGAAATAGAAAAAGTTCCCGGTTTTCGTTCCTTGAACCGGTTCAAAGCCCTGCTATAAACATCTGTTTTAGAAGACCTTTTTACCAATCAGACGTTTTCTTGTTCAATCCCTATACCAGTCAAAATCTAGTGATTCATCAACAACAAAATTATATAAACACCATGTCTGTTGGAAACGGGGACATTTTTGTTGACTGTCAGGGATGAAAAAAAAAAATCAGCAAAATAAGCATGATGTATAAAAAAAATGCAGTACAATGTGTCACTACTGTAAACGAACATGACAGTAAGAACGCTGTAAATATTAATAACAGGACCTTCCTGCCCTCTCCGCTGCCGGTAAGTTTGTGTAACTACAGATATTTTTACACAGTGTGCATGTTGGAACTCTGAATCAAAATCAGGTCAAATGTTGAAATTCCTACTTGTAAAGTTCACCGTGCTGAACGGCTTAATCTTTTACAAACACCTCTTTTTTTAATTTTAGAATGGTATTTTAAATGCAAACAACTTCTAGTTTGTGCAACTGCCAGTGATTGAGTCAGCTTCGCTTTTGAAACCCACCCCAGGCTTTAAAAATTCACTGCAGAGGGCCAGACATTCCTGTTTAACAGGCCGTCCAACTTCCAGAGCCGATACTCGGATTCCTTTCCCACGTGCTTTATATACTCGTTATATACAGCACCCACCTACTGCGAGAGAGACAATCTGCTACAGAAAAACCCTCGAAACAGCAGAAAGCAGCTGAACGTCGGAGAATGTGGACGGGGAAAGATGGAAAAAGAGATTTGATGAATGTATAATCCAAAACAACACTGCAGTATATTACAGTGTCTACTTAGCATGTTTCCATTTTTCAGTATTAAAGATTCAAAGATTTATACAGTAGACTACAACGGTATCAGGACGACATTATCATCAGGATCCACATTTTTAAAACGGAGCTGTTTAATCTCCGGTAATTTATCATCAGAAAAAATCCAGAAATAATTTTCTCTGACTTTTGCCTGATGAGGTTCATCTTTAAAAAGCAGGTAACCACATAAAACGCTGGAGGACTTGTAGAAAGATTGTATTGAAACTTGTTAGAAACACCCACAACATCCACCTGCAGCGGTTTTCTGCAGTTGTGTAATCAGCCGATCCCTTGACAGCAGCACGATGCATCAAATCACGCAGATACAAATCAAGAGCTTCAGTTAACGTTCACGATGTTCAGACATCAGAACGGGAAAAATTGTGATCTCAATTTTTGTGTGACTTTCTTTCACTGTGGCATGGGTGTTGGTTTGAGCCAGATGGACTGCTGGTTTGAGTAGTTCAGAAACTGCTGAGAAATCTCCTGGGGTTTTCACACACAGCAGTCTCTAGAGTTTGCACGGAATGGTGCGAAAAACAAAAAACATTAAGTTGAGTGCGCAACAGTTCTGTGGGTTGAAACAAACATCTTGTTTATGCCAGGAAGGATATAGTAACTCATAGAATCACTCTTTACAAACCATGGTGAGCAGAAAAGCATCTCAGCAGACCACCACATTGCATTCCACTCCTGTGAAGAACAGGAATCTTAGGATCAACAAGTTCCTACAAGTGTTGCCAAGCAAAACAAACCTCGCCCAGCACCACTTATTTTATACCTATGTGTTGATAATGGTAATATTTATGAACCATGAGCTGTCAGGTTATAATCCTATGAAAATCCATGTCCTTGAGTTTGACATTTCAAAGTCATTCAAGGTCAAAGGTCATGGTGCCAAATGAAAGTCCATATGGTACTTCCTATAAGTCGATAACGGTAAGTATCTGTCTACCATCAACCGTTTTCAAGTTACAGCCCTCTGAAAATCAGTGACCTTGAGTTTGACCTTTCAAGGTCAAAGATCATGGTGCCAAATGAAAGGCCATATGGGAGTTCCTATATGCTCATAATAGTAAACATTTGTCTATCGGCAAACGTTTTTGAGTTATAACGGAAAATATGTTATTTTGACCAAAAGGTTGACCTTTCCGGTGACCTTCACTTTGACCTGATTGCAGCCAAAATTTAATCAGGTAATCTACAGGCCATTGCTGAAAATTTGAAGTCAATCGGTGCAACCGTCTAGATGCTGGATTGTTAACAGACACACACAAACAAACAAATGAAAGTTTGAAAGAATACTATGAGAGCGACACCGTCATGTAGCATATCACTGGAATCAGAATTGAAAGATGAACATTCTGGAATTGGTTTGAAGTAAATATGATGAATATGAACGAAGATATCGCAAAAAAAAGATTTTGACCTTTTTGGTGACCTTGACCGGAGGACCCTCAAAATGTTGGAGGTTCTATTTAAGACCAATGCCCATCTATCCTGAAAGTTTCATGAAGATTGATTCAGCCATTTTCCCGTAATATCATTAACAAAAACAAAGAAAAAACAAAGAAACCTCACTGACAACAATACCTCGCCCCCTGGTGGACTCCATCCCAGGCGAGGTAATTAAAGGCGTCACACAGTGGCGATAAAAGTCGCATTACTCTGCACCAGAATGCTTTCGAGATTCGAAATAAATTGACCGTCGATTTTTCAAAAGCTTCCTGCGGTTGTAATCGGTCCTTATTTGATCATACCCATCACTTGAAATTTTCCGCGTTCGCAGCGCCCCCTCTCGGTCAATGGAACAACTGCGTGACGTCATACCAGTAACCACTCGGTGCAGTTGCAATGGCGGACACACCAGAAAATAGGAGCGATGCTGAGGAAATTAGCTTTGATTTTACCGATACAGAAGAAGAAAATGGCCCACAAGTAGAGATTTTGACAGCTGAATGTCCTGGTGGTATCCAGCCTTACAGATTTGAACCTGAGCGCTCATCTTCAGAAGAAAATGAGGACAGTTCTGACGACGACAGAAACGAAGACGAGAATGAAGAAGACCGGCGACTTGAAGACTTGTTTTGGTTGGTTTCTCTGACTAAATCACTACTTGTGTGTATTTTTAAAGACCATTTTCACTTGAATTAGAATGCTGTGTGATTAATCTATGATTATGTGTAATACTGATAGCTGTAGGGGGTGAAAGTAGAGCTAGAAAGATTGAATTCTAGCAACTTGACAGCTTGCGATCTCGCGAAATGCAGTGGGCCTTCTGATACAGTAGACCCCTTGATATTCCAGTTTTCATCATTTTCCTTTTATTGCGGTTGATTTTAACTTGATATTCAGTATGTTATAGGCTGGGAGTATTGAGCTTTGTATTGTATTGTTTAGTAAACGTACAATCGTCAGTAATAAGTGATAATTATTAGTTAAAGGCAGCTCTGTGGCATAAATCTTTCAATTAATCTTCTGTCATCCATTTGCTAAAATTATGTGCCACATATGTTATCAAGACAACACTTCATGTGACAAAGAAAGATATGACAAATACATAAATGTATGAAAATCATTTTGTACAATTAATGATTGATACATAGAAACACTTAAAACATGTGTTTTTAAAAAATATATTTTTTTTCTATCAATACCTAGCCATGACCTTGAAATCAGATCCATTGATAACAACAGTCACAAATAGTGTTCAGTGTTCGTTGTTACAGCCAAACACAATACACCGATTAGGCATTTTGTATCACAGAATATTAATACATCATTTCATAGTGTTTTGAGTGTTCAAATCTATCCACAAACTGAATAAATCCACAAAATCCGCAATGTAAACAACTCTGGTAAACGCACGCTATAGAGAAAACATGGCGACAGGCCAGCATCACCCAAGGGAGGTTACTGGTATGACGTCACACACAAGTTGACCTAGTTAACGGCTGGCTGCCTAAATTTGGCTGTGCGCGTCAACTTTAAATGCTTGTAGCGGGCGCATCGTGACACTGAGATCGCGGGAAACCGAGGGGCTTGAATAACCCACCAAACCCGACATTTTGACACATGATATAGCCTGATTGCTGAAATTACCGCACGACGCCTTTAAAGTGGCCGGTGAGTGTATACAGTAACTGTCTTTACATGAAGTGAATAACCCTGTTATAATGCGTCACAGAACAGAAAATTTTCTCCCGACTTTTGCTTAACGACTATGGTCTTCATGAAGCAGGCTTCCACGTTTTGAAAGATGTAGATACTTTAATGGGAACCTACATAGGGCCTTCACAACACATTCATTAGCATTGCATAAATCTCTCATAAGCAGTGTTGAAGGAGTCACATAAAAAAAAAACAGTGATGCTTGAAAGTTTGTGAACCCTTTAGAATTTTCTATATTTCTGCATAAATATGATCTAAAACATCATCAGATTTTCACACAAGTCCTAAAAGTAGATTAAGAGAACCCAATTAAACAAATGAGACAAAAATATTATACTTGGTCATTTATTTATTGAGGAAAATGATCCAATATTACATATCTGTGAGTGGCAAAAGTATGTGAACCTCTAGGATTAGCAGTTAATTTGAAGGTGAAATTAGAGTCAGGTGTTTTCAATCAATGGGATGACAATCAGGTGTGAGTGGGCACCCTGTTTTATTTAAAGAACAGGGATCTATCAAAGTCTGATCTTCACAACACATGTTTGTGGAAGTGAATCATGGCACGAACAAAGGAGATTTCTGAGGACCTCAGAAAAAGCGTTGTTGATGCTCATCAGGCTGGAAAAGGTTACAAAACCATCTCTAAAGAGTTTGGACTCCACCAATCCACAGTCAGATAGATTCTGTATAAATGGAGGAAATTCAAGGCCATTGTTACCCTCCCCAGGAGTGGTCGACAACAAAGATCACTCCAAGAGCAAGGCGTGTACTAGTTGGCGAGGTCACAAAGGAGCCCAGGGTAACTTCTAAGCAACTGAAGGCCTCTCTCACATTGGCTAATGTTAATGTTCATGAGTCCACCATCAGGAGAACACTGAACAACAATGGTGTGTATGGCAGAGTTGTAAGGAGAAAGCCACTGCTCTCCAAGAAGAACATTGCTGCTCATCTGTAGTTTGCTAAAGATCACGTGGACAAGCCAGAAGGCTATTGGAAAAAAGTTTTGTGGACGGATGAGACCAAAATAGAACTTTTTGGTTTAAATGAGAAGCATTATGTTTGGAGAAAGGAAAACACTGCATTCCAGCATAAGAACCTTATCCCATCTGTGAAACATGGTGGTGGTAGTATCATGGTTTGGGCCTGTTTTGCTGCGTCTGGGCCAGGACGGCTTGCCATCATTGATGGAACAATGAGTTCTGAATTATACCAGCGAATTCTAAAGGAAAATGTCAGGACATCTGTCCATGAACTGAATCTCAAGAGAAGGTGGGTCATGCAGCAAGACAACGACCCTAAGCACACAAGTCGTTCTACCAAAGAATGGTTAAAGAAGAATAAAGTTAATGTTTTGGAATGGCCAAGTCAAAGTCCTGACCTTAATCCAATGGAAATGTTGTGGAAGGACCTGAAGCGAGCAGTTCATGTGAGGAAACCCACCAACATCCCAGAGTTGAAGCTGTTCTGTACGGAGGAACGGGCTAAAATTCCTCCAAGCCGGTGTGCAGGACTGATCAACAGTTACCGCAAACGTTTAGTTGCAGTTATTGCTGCACAAGGGGGTCACACCAGATACTGAAACCAAAGGTTCACATACATTTGCCAGTCACAGATATGTAATATTGGATCATTTTCCTCAATAAATAAATGACCAAGTATAATATTTTTGTCTCATTTGTTTAACTGGGTTCTCTTTATCTACTTTTAGGACTTGTGTGAAAATCTGATGATGTTTTAGATCATATTTATGCAGAAATATAGAAAATTCTAAAGGGTTCACAAATTTTCAAGCACCACTGTATGTCAGAACTTTTGCATTCACATGAGACATTTAATACAATAAGTGATTGTCTTTCCATGAACATGAACAACCCTGTTATAATGCGTAACGGTTATTTTCTGAAACAATGCACAAATAGTTTTCTCTGACTTTTGCCTGATGAGTTTGGTCTTTCAGAAACAGGCTACCATATTGTAAAAAGGGGGGGCGGGATCATCTATAACATATTATGTATTTAACCAGTACCTACATAGAGCCTTCATAACATGTTCATAAGCTTTGCACAAAATCTCTCATTATGCAATGCTGGAGGATTCACGTCAAAATTCTGTCCAAAATTGTGCAGCCACATTAAAGGTTTTCTATAATTTGTGGCTGTCTTTATATGAAAGTGAATAACCTTGTTATAATGCCTAAAAGAACACGTGTGTGTATATACAGTCTCAGAAATAATGCAGAAATCATTTTCTGATTTTTGCCGAAAGAGTCCAGTCTTTAAGAACCTGCAGCGTTTTAAAAGAAAATTATTTAACAGGAACCTATGCAGACCCTTCATGACACATTCATAAGCACTGTATAAACTCTCATCTAGCAGTGATGGAGGATTTCATGTACAATTTACAAAGGATTATTGTCACTCCCATTTATATCACAACATCCTGTATATAGGCTTAGTAAATTTGTACATTTGTAGAAAGTATACATTAATGCTTCATAAGAGTGTCATAAAGGCACACATGATTATCGGAACAATACAGGTTTCTTAAGAATCTGTACATGACAGTGGCATTGTGTTTTATATTAGTTTTCTAAATTCAAACTACCGCAAGCATTTCTAGGAAGTAGATACATGGATACAAAAGCTGACATAACAGGACAATACTTATGACCAGTCATAAAGCTTCATGAATGTTCGTTTGGTCATTAGAAATCAACAACAACAACAACAACAACAACAAAAAAAACAGATCCATTTTTAAAACTTGTAACTAAAAACCTAAAAACTGTAATGTCACCTCAGAAGTGACACTGTAAGAGATTTACGCAATGCTTATGAATGTGTTATGAACACACTGAAAAATAAAGCGCTATACGTGTTTGTTCTTTAAAAAAAAAAACCAAGCTACTATATGTATTAAAAATGACATTTCGTACAGAAATGAGTGGCTGCTCCATACTGTAAATACTGTTTGAATATTTAATGTAGCTACACTGACGCTTCATAACACATTCATTACATATACATAGATGTTATGAATATATAACGGAATTCAGAGGATTTGGGGGGAAAAAGTGCAAATTATAGCACGAGTTCGCTTTTATGATTGAGGTCACCTCATGAATTTGGATGTATACCTTTCAGAAATCCTCAAGAAGGGATGAATAAAGGATTTATGAATGCTTATGAACATAAGACAAACTAAGAAGTTGTAGAATTCAGAAAAAGAAAATTAGCTCTCGCTTTAATGTAATAAGAAACAACATAAAGCCTCAGTTTTTCACATTTCATGAATAAAAATCCTTCCGATTTGCTTTTTTAATGCTTATGAATGTCTTATGAAGGCTGGACGTAGGTATCCTTCAAAAGACTTGTTTCTGCATGACAGTTAAACAGTTACATTAATACATCAGGTGATACAATATTTTGATCCTATGTATAAAAAACAAAACAAAAAAAAGATTTAGGAAATAACTGCTAGGGGAAGAAAAAAAAAACGGCCCAGTGAATTGCTTCTTACTTGTTTTATTGTTGTACATAAGAAAATAACATTTATTTTCTTCAGTTATTCAAAAAAATATAACCTAGACATCTCCAGCTACATGGCTGAGCAGCTATACTCAATGGCTTTAATGACGAAATTAAAGTGTTAATGCCTTAATGTGAGTGTGGAAAGGAAAAGGAGAGAGCGAGAGGGAGGGAGGGAGGGAGGGAGGGAGGGGACGGGTGGGGAGATGGTCGTCAGACGGCGCGTTTCAATACTGTTTTTAAGACGCCCTCGTTGACTTGGTCTTCGTGATTTGCGTGTTAATTTGCGACAGAAAATCCAGCTTGAACGCAGAAATTCGAATGTTACGTTCACTGCCAGTCAAAAGTTTTTAGGACCATTTAGCATTTTTGTTTAACTTTAAATTACTGAAAATGTAAAAATAAAGAGAACTGTTTATTTATTACTAATTATTATCCATCCAGGACACTTTTTCGATGGAATAAAAGCATGTGTTCTAGTCCCTTCCAGTGGGTTTCATTCATTTGGTTCGATAGCATGCAATATTGTTAGCATATCGCTTATCCTATGTGTATTACGTCACTCTACCCAATGGACAATGAGCGTTGAAAATGGTTTACGATACTACGCGGTTGTCAAGACAACACGATGTCACACGTTGGAGACGTAACATTTCCGCGCTAGCAAGTGAGCGACTGGGACAATTTGTAAACAAACATGGCTGCCAGGTTTGCTTTGTTACAAAATACAGAACTTTTGAGAGAATTTTGAAAGAGAAAGATGCGTTGAACACCCGAAAGGAATGTGTATGTATAATAATCAGACCCTCCAGGATTTCGCGATGTTGCGATTTGCAACTTCAACGCAAATTCAACCAATCCCCGCGAATTCAGGGTGGTGTTGCAATTATATCCAATCACCGCAACTTTCCCGCAAATTTGACCAATCGTTGGCGTCGTCTTGAGGTGACGTCGACAAACTACCTTCCGCCTTACTTCCGTGTATACGTTCAAGAGAAGCAGCATGTGCGCAGTGTTGCCAGATTGGGCGGTTTTAAGTGCATTTTGGCGGGTTTTGAACATATTTTGGGCTGGAAAACATCAGTAGTATCTGGCAACACTGCATGTGCGAGTCAGTGTTTATATAGGCTTAAATTCTGTTGCTGAAAGTGTGTTATGTTTACAGTGAAGGACTGTGTGCACTTTATTTTTTTTTTACTTAATACAAGAAATTAATGGATGCCAACATTTTTGCCAAAATGGTATTTTATTTTCCATTGTTTAGGCAGCTTCAGCATCATACTGTGAGATTCTGTTCAATTGTTTTTTTTTCTTCTATGAAGCCTGAGCCGTTTATTTTATTAGTTTATAATTATTGTTTAATTTAGTCTTCAGGAGAGACTGCCTGCACACAGTACTAGTATTAATAGGTTTTTTTTCTTACATGAAAGCTGAGGCATTTATATTATATTTGAAGGTAACTTCATGTTGTGCTGTGAGGTTCTCTGCACTTTAACTTTTGAACCAACAGGAGCATTTGGATAAGTAAAGCCTATTTTTCTGCATTTTTGTAGTCCTGGTAATCTTTTATATTGGTAAAGTTGTTTATAGGACCATTTCTCAGTGTCTTTGTTTTCTTAATCAATAGTTTTTCAGTAATAACTTAATATTTAACATAATCAGTCAATTTTAATCACAAAAAGAGAAAATCGCAACAATTTCTCGCAACTTTCACTTCCTCCCGCAATGTAATCGCAACAAAAACCTAAAAAACACCGCAACTTTCATCGCAATTTTTTGGAAAAAACCCCACAACATCAGACATTTTAGCCCGCAACAATCACAAAAAAGGTCCACGAAATCCTGGGGGGACTGATTAATAATAATAATAATAATATTGGCTGGATTTTTTTTAGGTCTATCAGATATATTCCATTCAGCTACTCGTCTTCGACTCGTTCAAGATCATGCTAGCTGAATGGAATATATCTGATATACCACTCAACGCCAGCCAATATTATTTAAATGTTGCGTGAATTGAGAAATCTTAGAAATGACTTCTATTGGAACCATCTACTGTAAAAACCTTTACAATGCTCTCATCAGTCCGAGGTCATGATATGCCAAAAAGATCATTATTATACCACGATTCACAAAGACGTCGCTACGATACGCAAGAAGTGTCACGATATTAGAAACCGTGAGCAGGCCGGTAGTTGTGCCGCATCAAATCAAACTGTTTTGTAGATTTTGTGTATCATCATCGACAAAAAAATGATTTCACAATGAAAAATTCACACAAAAAAAATCAAATCAAGAATTTATATAGATTTAAAAGGCTAAAATTTTATTATTAAATTTTTCTCTAATATTATTTTTAAAATCAAATATTTATTTTAAAAAATAAATAATATATATTTTTAAATTCTGCGATCACAGAAAAGTGTATTTTGCCCTAACTTATCCCGAGACTGAGATTATATCGCTACACTTCCCAGGCACTTCAGGAACCACGTCTTTATTTTATTATATTTTATTTTTACAGTTAATACCAACACCGGGTATTTTTGAGGAATTATTTTTATCTACAGGATTAACAGTTTCACCCTTGGTTATGTAACAAAGCATTCGTTTCGAGTCACGTTATGATCCGAGAGCGAGACGTTTGTTTGTTTGTTTGTTATTTGTCTGTATGGTTTCCGTCCTAGCGTACTGAAATAAAACAATAAATCCACGTGTTCAAAAATTTTTTGACTGGCAGCCATTTCAATCTTTGTTATTTCATATAATAATAATAATAATAATAATAAATACCATAGTGCTGCTGAATTCTGATTGGTCAGAAGGTGTTGATTCGTTTTCTATTACAGCAGCTCGGACAGAAGTAGTGACATAAAAGGACTGAATATAAAAAAAATACAGTATGTACAAAAAAATAACTGTAAGGAGACGTTTATTTAATGTTAATGTTAATGTAAATGTAAGGAGTCTCCAGTGTCAGCGCTGTGTAACAGTCAGAGCTAAAGCTGTAACAGCGGTTTCTAGGTAACATCACATGCTGTTTTTTTTTTTTTGTCTTAGCTACTTATAGTTTTACAGATGCTCTGCAAGATTAAATGACGTGTCAGTGTCATTGTTTAAATCGATGAAAAGCGGAATCGTTGGTTAATATCTGTCGTATAAAAAGAATAAAACACTTCGGTATGTATACTATAGCGTCACGAATATTGTTTTAAACTACGCTGGCTTTTAAAAAGATTTGTCCGATGTTTTTATGTTAGAAAATAAAATCGCGTCAGCGTGCAGAGATTTCCGGACTTACAGCCGACAACGAGGGCGCGTGAATTAAAGACAGTATTGAAACAGCAAAGAAAGGAACAAGTTAAAATAAAAAAGCACCCTCATTACGTGAGCACCACTAATCACGGTGACGTGTTTTTCAATGTATATGAACGACCTGGAGTTAGTCATTAATCACTGACACATCTTTGTGTTCAGAACTTCTCGAAAACAACAACAACAAGAAAATTTAATTAACCAGAACGACCAGAAAAAAGGCAAAGGTAATCGTGAGGAAGCTTTACAAGCTACTGATCAGCTCTCTTTAAGTGAACGGACGGAGTATTAAAAAAAGAAGAAGAAGAAAAAAAAAGCTTCACTGATTTGTGATTTACAATCATAACAAGACAGCTTCATTAATATTGAAATGTCAGAATAATTATGAAACGTTCATCTGCTCCTGATGAATCGAAACATAATACAGTTCTGCTCTTAAACGTAGCTTATAAACATCAAGTTTTTGTTTACTGTCCCAAGGGATGCATCGATACTTTTTTCCCCCAAATCGGTAATGTTATCGATTATTGATACACACACTGACGCGTACAGAACGCTTTCTTTAGCTCCGTTTATGGTTTCTGTTTCCTCTGGTTTAAATATCGACAGTGAAAATGTATGCACACGTGTCTGGTCGTGCGTTTAGGCGAGTGGCTCGTTCTTTATAACATTAGCGATATAATTTTAAACAAAGTGCGTTAGCTAGTTTGTATGGAGTCGGGTTACAGTGGAGAAGAGCGCGAGTTGGGTTGATCCAGAAAAGCAAGTGCGTTTGTGTTTTCATGGCGTCGCAATCCTTCGTACTTAATTAAGGATCGTAAAGAACAATTCTATCCACATTCACTGGGTATGAGCAATTGCGCACTCTGATTGGCTACTCTACTACTAGGATATCAGCTCGTATAGACCCCTTTCACTGACGTCACCCGAAACCGGAAGTAAACAGACCCTGCGCCATTTTGGAAGACCAACAAACTCGTGATAAGGGGATAATAACGGCAGCGGTATGTGAACCCACGAGAATAAAGTGGAGTGGCAAACGACTTAAACAAATCTGAGCTGTTTTATTTATGATTTATTGGCCCAACAGTAGACTTGAAAGAAACCTGTGTGAGACTTGGCAAAAAACTGTGGATATAATGGATAAGTCTGTGCATGATCTGCGGACACTTTGAGGTAAGCAAACGCAAGAAATTCAGATTTAAAACATGCTAAAGTGGCCCCAAGTTGATAACTGTATGAGGAGCAAGCCTCCCAGACTTCTACAATTTAATAATAATAATAATAATTTAGGATGGTTTGGGGCTTGCTCGCTGCTGCCAGGTTGGTTGTCGAGTAGCCTGACTGTTTTTTTTTCTTGCGTGTGGTATCATTGTTGACGCGAGGTTGTTTTTTGAACATGCCAATGCGGACACGATTTCCCCTGATGAGTTATGACTTCAGACGCGATGCGTGTGTGGAGTCCGCGTGATATGTGCGTAAGATGGGCTTCTCATGTGTTTGGAGATCCGCGCTCCGAGACAAGCGCAAGTACACACACCCCCAAGGGAAAAAAAGGGGCCCCCCGAAAATATCGGCATAGTTCGAACACTGAGTGTAGGCACTGGGTGTAAACAACAAATAGTTTACAATGTCTGGGTAGCAAACAGATGGCAGAATTGGTGTCCGGTCCTCCTTATGTTTCCATTCTCCCTTGCCGCGAGTCTTATCATATGGGTCAAACCCATCAATCACAGCCAGTTTCTCCACATACCGTGCCCTTTCTGCAGCTGGTAATGTACTCACATAACCCGAATTATCATCCATCATGTCACTTTACTCTCGCTCGTACTTTGTTTTATATTGTGAGTGCATGTACTTGGTCTTCCAATATGGCGCCTAACAAAATCTCGCGGCGCGGTGACGTCATGTGAAAGGGGTCTATACGGTGAGGAGAGAAAAACAAAATGGCGGCGCATGTTGCTGAAACAACCGAGGATGAAATAAAAACTCTACTTGGAAAAAAAAACACAAAAAAGCTAAAAATTACACAATATATAGAATGAAAGTATTTCACGGTAAGAACGTATATTATTTAAATTATCTTTCAATAATAATAATTATTATTATTATAGCATTTTTTCACAAATTGCTCCTGTCATTTCATCGGTTTGTTTACATACTTCATCTTTAAGCATTAAAATTTGTTGAATTTTTTGTCAGACTGGTTCAAAAGCTCAAAGACGTTTGAAAATTACAGAACTGAAAAATGTCCAAGGAAAAATTAAATAAATGTCTAAAGCTGTTCTATACTTCGGCACGACAGCAAGATGGCTCTTTCTATAAAACAAACAAACAAACAAGCAAACAAACAAACAAATAAACACTAAAATCAATTCCTACAGCCATCGATAGGTCCGCCAAAGAGGAAATTATTTTGTCGGACGTTTTGTATCGAATGTTTCTCATGCAATCAATCAATGTGGATAGAATAAAACAGTTATTCCAATCAGTCAATCAATCAATTTCGTCGTACACGGCTTATCGCTCACGTACGACTCGATTCCGTGGAATAACTGTTAAACATACCGAGTGAGAGCTGTTACTTTCATTCACCTAGCATTGCAGCTTACAGGTTAACGATACTGCACGGGTTTGTCCTCAGCCGTTTCCTCTGAACTTCGAACGCCATCACTAATCATTAAATACGTCCATTAATCTTATGTCATACAGTACCACCTGGGATCAGATTTGTTTTTCCAGTACGAGTAAATAAGCACCGTATCAGACTGACACCTGAGACCAGTCTCAGTACCGATGCATCCCTCTTCCTTAGCTTATGTGTGTTTTTACAGTACGTGAGCGGTAATTCCTTAGTTGTAGTAAATGTCGTACGCCAAAGTCCCATCGATAACTGGGATCTCTGGTTTGGCATTAGCCTCTCTCAACAGTCTGAAAGAGATCTGAGGCACAGGATAGACGCACTTTAACAAGATTTGGTTCAGTCAGGGATGTGATTGGGCCGGAAAGAGGACAGGCAGCATTTTTGCAAAAGAAAATTCAAAGAAGTCAGTATCATCAGGCATTAGTACAAAGAAAGTAAGATAGGTAAAAAAAAAAAAAAAAAAACCTCACACTGGACCTTGCATTGATTCTCAGAGGCAGGAACTTTTCAAACCTTACCTTAAGTGCTATACGTTAGACACTATTCCATCTGCAGTGCATATTTAGGAAAAGAAAAAAAAAATCAGGATTATCTTATCTTTAGCTTCGGTTCTAGCGTACATAGCATAAACAAGACCTTTTTTTTTCCACCTTTACAGGTAGCTATACATGAAGCTTTATTAAAGACACTGCTATAAAGTGTAAGGCAGTCTGGAGACATGCTCACGTTTGGAAGTCTTTCCAATTCAGATTACTTGGGAATATTCACAAAAATGCACCAGTTTAGCACCGTGCTCATCCTCATCCTCATGGATCTCTGCATTGAAATCTCTCCCAACTCATTTACGCCAAGGGTAGTGAGCAGGGTAGTGCGGCGTGTAGCAGCGCAAATCTGCTCCGGGGCTGAACAATCACATCCCTGAGGTTCAAGTTAGCCAACGTTAGCACCGAGAAAAGCACAGATCTGGAGAAAACCAAGCAAAAGGAAGGAAAGTGAAAAGTAATGGAAGATCGAGCTTTTCCAGGTTTAGTGGAAGGATCGCGCTGCTCATTCAGACGCTCGGTCTGGCCAGTCTGCTCGCGCGCGGGCTCCTGTGCACCTTGGTGTGTTTGGACAGATGGTCGCTCCTGGCAAACTTCTTGTCGCACATCGTGCATTTGTAAGGCTTCACTCCCGAGTGCGAGCGACGGTGACGGGATAATTCATCCGACCGCGAGAACCTACCAGCACAGCAGGGTGGAATAAAAAAAACAAAAACATGGAAATAAGGCACACAGGAAGGAGAAAACATGCGTCCTGAACAAGGGAATATATTTAAGTATGGTTACTTATACACCTACAGTCAACTTCAGAAATACTGGCACCTTTCATGCAAATAAATGAAAATTAATATATATATAATATAAAATGAAAAACGCATAAAAAACTGATATTTTGATGTTACATACACAAGGGGACTAAATAGTTTCTTATGGGGCGTCGTGGCTCAGGTGGATAAGGCGCCATACCATAAATCCGGGGACCCGGGTTTGATTCCGACCCGAGGTCATTTCCTGATCCCTCCCCGTCTCTCTCTCCCGCTCGTTTCCTGTCCTGTCTCTACACTGTCCTATCCAATAAAAAAAAGGTGAAAAAAGCCCCAAAAAATATCTTAAAAAAAAAAAAAAATAGTTTTTTATTAACATGAAAAGTCAAAGTCATGCAACTGAGTCTCTGTAAATTATAAGCTTTAAAATTATTGGCACCCCCAAGTTAAATTCATGTGTTACGGCTAGATATTTTAAATAAATAATACTTATTAAAAATATATTTTGATTCAAAAATAGATTATACACATATTTGTATATCACTATTATTATTATTATTATTTCAACCAATTTGTGGGTTTCAAAATTATTGGCACCCCCAAGTTAAATTCATGTGTTACGGCTAGATATTTTAAATAAATAATACTTATTAAAAATATATTTTGATTCAAAAATAGATTATACACATATTTGTATATCACTATTATTATTATTATTATTTCAACCAATTTGTGGGTTTCAAAATTATTGGCACCCCAATTTGAATCATGTTAAAATTACTTGTTTTTATATCTATATAAAACATTACTTATTAACCTCAAAACACCTTAATAAGTCTTAATATGAAATATCAATGATATTTCAATTATAATTCGACCCATTCTAGTGGTCATAGTTTCAAAATTTTTGGCATCACAACAATTAACATGTGGTCGATACTCCTGAGATTCTGCTTCTGTTCTAGGGTGCCAATACTTCTGGAGATGACTCTATAATAATGATATATTGATAAAATTATATATGAACATTATGATATGTGAGAATATACATATATTTACCTATTTTTATTTTTCAGAGCAATGCTGAAGGCCTACTTGCTAAAATATAACCGCATTACTGATTATTCTGATCTTACTTCCTCAGTATCAGTTCATACTCACGGTCACGTGTCTGATCAGTACACAGTTCAATCATTAAAATAATAATAATAATAATAATAATAATAATAATAATTTCAGCCTGCGACCCTGTAGAACAGGATAAAGCGGCTAGAGATAATGAGATGAGATGAGATTTCAGCTTTACGTAAGCAGGCATTTTTTAAAATAAAACAAAATAGCTAATAAATTAAACATCTCCACAAACATTATAGGCTGACACATAGACACAGACAACCATTCACACTCACATTCACACCTACGGTCAATTTAGAGTCACCAGTTAACCTAACCTGCATGTCTTTGGACTGTGGGGGAAACCGGAGCACCCGGAGGAAACCCACGCGGACACGGAGAGAACATGCAAACTCCGCACAAAAAGGCCCTCGCCGGCCACAGGGCTTGAACCCGGACCTTCTGTGAGGCGACAGCGCTAACCACTACACCACCGTGCCGCCCTGATTAAATAATAATAATAATAACAAATCCGCATAAAGTAAATCATCTGTATATGATTTAAGATATATAATTTAAAAAAAAAATAAAGAAAGCAAGCAAAACAAAGAACAAACAAACAAAAAAACCCGCATGAACTAAATTTGGTAAAATATATTTAAAATCTAAAATGAAAAACTAATTGAAAGAGCACAAACTCAGCAGCCGCCCACTTTGAAGGCTTAGAATTGAAAGTAGTAATATTAAATACGGGGGCGGCACGGTGGTGTAGTGGTTAGCGCTGTCGCCTCACAGCAAGAAGGTCCGGGTTCGAGCCCTGGGGCCGGCGAGGGCCTTTCTGTGTGGAGTTTGCATGTTCTCCTTGTGTCCGTGTGGGTTTCCTCCGGGTGCTCCGGTTTCCCCCACAGTCCAAAGACATGCAGGTTAGGTTAACTGGTGACTCTAAATTGACCGTAGGTGTGAATGTGAGTGTGAATGGTTGTCTGTGTCTATGTGTCAGCCCTGTGATGACCTGGCGACTTGTCCAGGGTGAACCCCGCCTTTCGCCCGTAGTCAGCTGGGATAGGCTCCAGCTTGCCTGCGACCCTGTAGAACAGGATAAAGCGGCTACAGATAATGAGAATGAGAATATTAAATACCAAAATAAATTTTTTTTAAAAAAATGAGAACCGTAATTAAGCCTCACCTCCAGCCACAGTCTGGCCAGCTGCACAGGTACGGCTTTTCACCTGTGTGTCTGCGGAAGTGGGCCTTCAGATGGCTGCTCTTGGTGTACATCTTCTCACACCCTGGGTGGGAACACTTGTGCACGCGCAGGTTTTCTGTAGAAGGCCTGGCTGGGCGTGGAGGGATGGCTTTGACCAAGCTGGTCCCTGCTACACCAACCGCCCGAAACGTAATGGGCAGCGGAGCGATCTTCACATACTTTTGGTCTTGGCATCCCATCTCACCGACGATGGGTAGCACGGTTGCAGAAGGCATCGGAGGGTAGAGCAGGGCGACGTTCTGCCCGCCCTGGACACCCAGCACCAAGTGGGCCACCCGGAGTCCATTGGCAGGGGAGTTCGTTTGAGGAAGCGGGTGGCTGATCTGCACGGGCTGAACCTGAAGCACCACTGGAGCGCCAACTAACACTGGAGCGGAGCTAGCTGTCACGCTAGCTGTAGCATTCTGACTAGCAGGGGTTTGAGTGGAAGATTTGACTTCCATACTGTTTAGCTGACTCGCAGGAGATGGCGTGTCTTTATCAACGACCTGCTCCGTTTTTGCATCTGGAATGACGAGGCCCTTTTCCACCTGCTCCATCTTCTCCATCAAGAACTCTTCAATGTCCTCAAGAGTCGGAGAGAAGCTGCTCGAAACGTGCAAGGTGAAATCAGGAAATCTGGGAATTTCCTCCATGCCTGAAGTGCAGTCTAAGTTCAAGAGTCCGTCTTCCTCTTCTTCTTCTTCTTCACCCAGACCGGCAGCAGTGTCACCCGTCTCAGGGCTGGAGCAGGAGCCTGAGCTGCCCCCTTCACTGCCCCCTGCCTCCATGCAGGGCAGCGTGAGCAGCATGAGCGAGTCATTAGCAATGGCCACTGGTTTATCACTTAATGAAACCATTTATTACAGTCCGGAGCAAAAAATAGGCAGGTGACTGAGGGAGAGAGTGAATCACTGCAGACCCGTCGCTTTAATACCCGTAGAGCAGAGGAGGAAAAAGAAACAAAAGTACGGTGGAAATAAGTAACACATAAAGCATTTCAAATTGCATGTCATATTAACCTGCGACACACAAATGTAAAAGTGAAATAAATGCAAATATAACAGAAAAAAATTAAATATTAGTTTATAATATAGTCAACTGGTACACGACTAAAAACTTCTGTAATCAACGTTTAAAAATTACATTCGTAAAGAAATATTATGCAAAAAAAATTAAATTCAATTAAATACAAATAAGCAAAAAATGCAAAATCGTACTCTGACTGAATAATTATATTTATCTTTTTTAACCAAAGCTTGCACAAAAAATTAACATGTGCAAAAAGATAAAGTAGTAGTAAAATTAAAATATGCAAAAAAAAAAGTTTTTAAAAAACATAAACTCAGCCCATAATGCGGTCAAATGGAAAATTATTGGCACACATCATCATACATGGGAATGGGATGCCAATAATTTTGAAATGACTGTTTTGCAGAGATAAAGGAACATGAAACGTTAGTCAAGAAAACAATACATTATGTGAAAAATTTTTTTCAAAGCTGTTAAATAAAACTAAATACAAACAAACAAAAGGAAAAACTTTGTCCGACTGCAAAATTATTGGCGCACACCTCGATTCAAACTGGGGTGCCAACAATTTAGAAAATGAGGGTTTTACAGGGAAAAAGAAAACATAACGTTAAACTAGTCAAGAAAACAACACATTATGTGAAAAATTTAATAGCTGTTCAGTAAAACTAAATACAAACAAATAAACAAAAAAAGGAAAGACCTTATCTTATGTCCAACTGCAAAATTATTGGCACACACCTGAACTCAAACTGAGGCGCCAATAATTTTGAAATGAGCATTTTACAGGGAAAAAGAAAACAAAACGCTAAACTAGTCAAGAAAACAACACATTATGTGAAAATATTTAATAGCTGTTCAGTAAAACTAAATACAAAAAAATCCGAAAGACCTTATCTTCTGTCCAACTGCAAAATTATTGGCACACACAGGGGTGCCAATAATTTTGCAATCCGCTTTAATGCATTAAAATGAAACTTTACAACATCAGCACATGTTTAAGTTTTGGATATCACTCCGTGCATGTACTGTATAAGTTAAAATGTGCACTATAAGTGTCTTTTTTTTTATATTTTTCAATCATTACTATTTTTGAAAGTCTGTTCTGCGCAAAAGGTGCGCAGCCACAATCCCAGTTTCCGCAAAAGTGCGTCAGCGCTCCGGATTCGCAGGTCGTCTGAGGAAATAATGCGCGATGGGATTAAATTGAAAATAGTAATTAGTTAACAGATTTGTCTGTAAGTTGCCTCTAAAACATCTCACACACGTGTCGCAGAGGAAAAGCAAAACAACGTTGATTAAAAAAAAAAAAGTCTGCGTTTTTTCTGCGCAGGGTCACCGAGAGCGCCCCCTCCTTCTCCGAAACCCCGCGTGCGACTTTAAACATGAAGCATTTAAACGTTACCGAATGGCGTATTGTTGTTATTTACCTCAAAACTGGGACAGATGGAGACCTTCGGTGTGTGATTAAGCGGAACTTGGCCTGAACGTAGGTCGCTTTTTCGTATTATTGTAAGTGAAGATCTCGTCCTTGCCTCGGTTCCATGTTGGCATTTTCTCTGAGGCCCCCAGTCACATGACGACAAGGATCCGGTTCCTTCGCGCTGATTGGCTGCTCTTCCGGAGGCTCGCCTTGAGACGACGCGTCTGATTGGTCGCGCTGTCACGTTTCATGCATTATTTATTTTGAGGAAAGCCAGAGCGAAAAGCACGAGGCCAGGCCACGCTGAAAACAGAGCTAGTGAGCCGACTGCGCATGCGTGGACATATACACTCCCCGGCCATTTTATTAGGAACACCACACCAATCCTGAGTGTTTACAGCACACACACACACACACACACACTAAGGACATTCATGCACATAATGTTTATAGCAGTCCCCCCAGGATCTCTCGGGCCTTTTTTGTGATTGTTGTGGGCTAAAATGTCTGATTTGATTTTTATATTAATTAATATTTGATTTTTAAAATAATATTAGAGAAAATTTTAATAATAGGCGGCACGGTGGTGTAGTGGTTAGCACTGTCGCCTCACAGCAAGAAGGTCCTGGGTTCGAGCCCCGTGGCCGGCGAGGGCCTTTCTGTGCGGAGTTTGCATGTTCTCCCCGTGTCCGCGTGGGTTTCCTCCGGGTGCTCCGGTTTCCCCCACAGTCCAAAGACATGCAGGTTAGGTTAACTGGTGACTCTAAATTGAGCGTAGGTGTGAATGTGAGTGTGAATGGTTGTCTGTGTCTATGTGTCAGCCCTGTGATGACCTGGCGACTTGTCCAGGGTGTACCCCGCCTTTCGCCCGTAGTCAGCTGGGATAGGATCCAGCTTGCTTGCGACCCTGTAGAACAGGATAAAGCGGCTAGAGATAATGAGATGAGATGAGATTTTTCATTGTGAAATCATTTTTTTGTCGATGATGATACACAAAATCTACAAAACAGTTTGATTTGATGCGGCACAACTACCGGCCTGCTCACGGTTTCTAATGTCGTGACACTTCTTGCGTATCGTAGCGACGTCTTTGTGAATCGTGGTATAATAATGATCTTTTTGGCATATCATGACCTCGGACTGATGAGAGCATTGTAAAGGTTTTTACAGTAGATGGTTCCGATAGAAGTCATTTCTAAGAATTCTCAATTCACGCAACATTTAAATAATATTGGCTGGCGTTGAGTGGTATATCAGATATATTCCATTCAGCTAGCATGATCTTGAACGAGTCGAAGACGAGTAGCTGAATGGAATATATCTGATAGACCTAAAAAAAATCCAGCCAATATTATTATTATTATTATTATTATTAATCAGTTCCCCCAGGATTTCGCAGACCTTTTTTGTGATTGTTGCGGGCTAAAATGTCTGATGTTGCGGGGCGTTTTCCAAAAAATTGCGATGAAAGTTGCGGTGTTTTTTAGGTTTTTGTTGCGATTACATTGCGGGAGGAAGTGAAAGTTGCGAGAAATTGTTGCGATTTTCTCTTTTTGTGATTAAAATTGAGTGATATGTTAAATATTAAGTTATTACTGAAAACTATTGATTAAAAAAACAAAGACACTGAGAAATGGTCCTATAAACAACTTTACCAATATAAAAGATTACCAGGACTACAAAAATGCAGAAAAATAGGCTTTACTTATCCAAATGCACCTGTTGGTTCAAAAGTTAAAGTGCAGAGAACCTCACAGCACAACATGAAGTTACCTTAAAATATAATATAAATGCCTCAGCTTTCAATTTAAGAAAAAAAACTATTAATACTAGTACTGTGTGCAGGCAGTCTCTCCTGAAGACTAAATTAAACAATAATTATAAACTAATAAAATAAATGGCTCAGGCTTCATAGAAGAAAAAAAACAATTTGAACAGAATCTCACAGTATGATGCTGAAGCTGCCTAAACAATGGAAAATAAAATACCATTTTGGCAAAAATGTTGGCATCCATTAATTTCTTGTATTAAGTAAAAAAATAATGTAAAGTGCGCACAGTCCTTCACTGTAAACATAACACACTTTCAGCAACAGAATTTAAGCCTATAGAGATCTTGCACGTGATGTCACATCTGCTCCAGATTGTAAGCAGTCGCCATTTTGTCGGTCAAACGCCATATTTCCGCCGTCTTTCCAACACTGACTTTGGGTTTTTTTCGCCCAAATCTTCAAATATTACCGTGCCACAATGCTGGAGAGTTGTATGGCATATAAATGCCACAACAGGAGAGGTCAGAAATCAGGAAGAAAGTGTCATAGGCTGCCACGGGACCCTGACAGGCGTGGATTGCTGCTATCAGCTGGGCCGATGCAAACAACAAGAACAAGGCATGGGAACCGACTGGAAAGAACGATCACTGGCGCCTGTGCAGTGACCATTTCATCTCAGGTTCGCCATGTATTTATTTCAGTATATCCATGTGGTTATTCTCAACATAAGTTTATGACTTGCTCTCATAAAAAATTCCGGGAAGTGGGAACCTGAGAAAAGGCTTGGGGGGGGGGGGGGGGGGGGGGTGGATTGGGTCTTTAGTGGTGTGACAATCAATGTAGTCTCTAGATATAAAATTATTTTACACTTTTACGGGTCAGATGTAGAGATAGATAACTTCATAAGTATCAAATCATAAATTCCTCGTGCTCAATTGCCACTAGTCAGTATATTTCTGTTTTTCAGGGAAGTAGAGCAATAACCCGACCTCTCCAGATTATGTACTGTCCATTTTTGCTCACACTTCCTCTCCACTGAAGAGAAAATGAAAGAGAGAAATGGAAACCTACACAAGACGTGAGCGATCAAAGAAGCAACGTCGTGATCAGTGCGCAAAGACACTGGGAGGGAAAGTTTATGAGGTAATTATACACGTCTGGGTATTCCACCTCTGGCAGTTCCATATCCACTGACACGGTCGTGAAAACTACGTCCGGTGAGCCATAAGGGTCACTAATCCGTAGGTCGTTTATTTTAGACATATATCTAATTATCTGTTCATTAGAAAAATGAGCCGTGAAGTCCGTCGGTTGAAATTTATCCATTTTGTACACGAGTGCAGCAGTATTCAGCGGTGTTTTTTACCGACAAAATGGCAGCTGGGTACTTTCCGGTCACGTGACTGCAAGATCTCTATATAAACACTGACTCGCACATGCAGTGTTGCCAGATACTGCTGACGTTTTCCAGCCCAAAATATGTTCAAAACCCGCCAAAATGCACTTAAAACCGCCCAATCTGGCAACACTGCGCACATGCTGTTTCTCTTGAACGTATACACGGAAGTAAGGCGGAAGGTAGTTTGTCGACGTCACCTCAAAACGACGCCAACGATTGGTCAAATTTGTGGGAAAGTTGCGGTGATTGGATATAATTGCAGCACCGCCCTGAATTCGCGGGGATTGGTTGAATTTGCGTTGAAGTTGCAAATCGCAACATCGCAAAATCCTGGAGGGTCTGTTATAGTATGTATCAGATGATCTTGCATATTGAATATAGAAGCCATGGTCTAATGGTTAGAGAAGCAGCTTTGGGACCAAAATGTTACTGGTTCGATTCCCTGGATATACTTAATATATTATTAAGTAAGGCACCCCCCCCCCCCAAAAAAAAAAATCTATCCCTCTGAGTTACATGTCGGTCCTGGAATCAAGACGCTGACCTCTTCTGCTCCTCGGACCTGCCTGATCCATCCTGGTGCCCTGTGTCTGGTTGGAGTCTCATCTCATCGCATTGCTCCTGTGGAGGACGGCCCCATGTGGACAGTTGGGGGTCGCGCCTGGAGGACGCTCCCCGGACTCTTGCAGTGGTGCTTTTGTGGCTGGGGACTGCAGATGACTTGCTGACTTTGGGACTGCGGTTGTCATGAACAGTTTTGCACTCGGGTTTCCGTCAGTGAGGGGTTTATAGCATCAACGAAGCTGACTTCATGTTAAAACTGTTAATGTTATAGTCATGTTGTCTGTTGTTGCCCAGATGAGGATGGGTTCCCTTCTGAGTCTGGTTCCTCTCAAGGTTTCTTCCTCATGTCGTCTGAGGGAGTTTTTCCTTGCCACCGTCGCCACAGGCTTGCTCACTGGGGATAGATTAGGGATAAAATTAGCTCATGTTTTAAGTCATTCAAATTCTGCAAAGCTGCTTTGTGACAATGTCTATTGTTAAAAGCGCTATACAAATAATCTTGACTTGACTTGACTAACCCCCAGGCTGCTCTGGGTATTTTTATGTCGCTCTGGGTAAGAATGTCTGCTAAATACCTGTAACGTAACATGCATTCTTTCTAAATATATTTATTGTCTTGTCCTCGGGTCACTTCACAGCAAGCAGGTTCTGGATTCGAACCTTGCAGCTGACTGGGACCTTTCTGTCTGGAGTTTGCATGTTCTTCCTGTGTCTGTGTGGGTTTCCTCTGAAGGTTTCCTTCAGCAGTCCAAAGACATGCAGATGAGGTCAAACTTCTTGTTCTTCTTTCTCCTGCTCCCATTAGGGGTCACCATAGCAGATCTGTTCTGCATATTTGATTTAGCATAGGTTTTACACAGGATGCAACCCCAATCTCCCCGGGCTTGGGACCGGCACAAAGTATGCACTGGCTTGGTAATATGCAAGTCTTTGAAACCGGAGCACCTGGAGGAAACCCACGCAGATACAGGGAGAACATGCAAACTCCACACAGAAGTCAGCCATGAGGTTTGAACCCAGAACCTTCTTGCTGTGAGGTGACAGTGCTAACCACAACACCACAGTGCCACCCGCAGATGAGGTCAAATGACTACTCTAAATCGCCCCTGAGTGTGAATGGTATGAATGGTTCTCTCTCTCTCTCTCTCTCTATGTTAGTCCTGTGATAGACTGGTGACCTGTCCAGGATAGAGACTGATGTTTTTTTTTGTTTGTTTTATTCATTTTCACTATTCATTAGGTGACTGGGACAGGACAGGAAAAAAGTCAATGGGAGCAGGCAGGACAGGAATCATACTAACAATAGGTCAGTTTTTATATTTTAATCTATAGTTCTAATATGAGGGTGGCACGGTGGTGTAGTGGTTAGCGCTGTCGCCTCACAGCAAGAAGGTCCGGGTTCGAGCCCCGGGGCTGGCGAGGGCCTTTCTGTGTGGAGTTTGCATGTTCTCCCCGTGTCCGCGTGGGTTTCCTCCGGGTGCTCCGGTTTCCCCCACAGTCCAAAGACATGCAGGTTAGGTTAACTGGTGACTCTAAATTGAGCGTAGGTGTGAATGTGAGTGTGAATGGTTGTCTGTGTCTATGTGTCAGCCCTGTGATGACCTGGTGACTTGTCCAGGGTGTACCCCGCCTTTCGCCCGTAGTCAGCTGGGATAGGCTCCAGCTTGCCTGCGACCCTGTAGAAGGATAAAGCGGCTAGAGATGATGAGATGAGTTCTAATATGAATGAACAATATTTTCGTTATTTTGAACATTGGAACATGACGGGACGAGAGTCATTCTTGTGGGATTGGGACAGGACAGGAGTATTTTTATTGGAGTGGGATGGGACAGGAGTGAAAATCCACTTCCATGTCACCACCTCTCACCCAGTGTTAGATGGGATTGGCTCTAGCCCAGCTGTGGCCAGCAACGGATAAGCAGTATAGAAAATGAATGCCTGTATGTCAGTGGTGGGCCGTCAGGGCCTGCAAGGCCTTCTCTGCTGGCCTGAAAATATCTAAAAAAATCACAGACAGACTGATTGATGTTAATTTTTTGTTTATTATTTTTATTTCATTCCATAACTATTAAATAATTCCAAATGGTCTGGCCGTTTCCTTTCCTGTGGCTGCGCTGCTGCCAGATGTGTATTTTTCACGTTGAAGCATTTTTAACCAATCACATTTCAACCATCATTTGTTGCCAGGCAAATAAATCTGCCTGGAGGCCAGTACAATCAGTTCTGCTGGCCTGTCTGTGTCACAGACTGTAGATTCAAGTTAGCGAGCCCAGAACCAGTCGTATTAGGCCGTCTCTGATGAGCCCCAACAGCCCATTGCAGGCGTATATGCTCTGATTGGCTCAAAGCATGCATAAGGAAATGTCATTGTATTCTCACCATTTGATTGGGTAGATTTCCACTGGAGTTGCGATGACGCGAATGCTACAAAAAGTCATTGAGTGCTAGTCAACTTAGCAATTTTTAACTGCATTAAAGAACTTCAATTTTTAATACAACCCTGATTCCAAAAAAGTTGGGACAAAGTACAAATTGTAAATAAAAACAGAATGCAATGATGTGGAAGTTTCAAAATTCCATATTTTATTCAGAATAGAACATAGATAACATATCAAATGTTTAAACTGAGAAAATGTATCATTTAAAGAGAAAAATTAGGTGATTTTAAATTTCATGACAACAACACATCTCAAAAAAGTTGGGACAAGGCCATGTTTCCCACTGTGAGACATCCCCTTTTCTCTTTACAACAGTCTGTAAACGTCTGGGGACTGAGGAGACAAGTTGCTCAAGTTTAGGGATAGGAATGTTAACCCATTCTTGTCTAATGTAGGATTCTAGTTGCTCAACTGTCTTAGGTCTTTTTTGTCGTATCTTCCGTTTTATGATGTGCCAAATGTTTTCTATGGGTGAAAGATCTGGACTGCAGGCTGGCCAGTTCAGTACCCGGACCCTTCTTCTACGCAGCCATGATGCTGTAATTGATGCAGTATGTGGTTTGGCATTGTCATGTTGGAAAATGCAAGGTCTTCCCTGAAAGAGACGTCGTCTGGATGGGAGCATATGTTGCTCTAGAACCTGGATATACCTTTCAGCATTGATGGTGTCTTTCCAGATGTGTAAGCTGCCCATGCCACACGCACTAATGCAACCCCATACCATCAGAGATGCAGGCTTCTGAACTGAGCGCTGGTAACAACTTGGGTCGTCCTTCTCGTCTTTAGTCCGAATGACATGGCGTCCCTGATTTCCATAAAGAACTTCAAATTTTGATTCGTCTGACCACAGAACAGTTTTCCACTTTGCCACAGTCCATTTTAAATGAGCCTTGGCCCAGAGAAGACGTCTGCGCTTCTGGATCATGTTTAGATACGGCTTCTTCTTTGAACTATAGAGTTTTAGCTGGCAACGGCGGATGGCACAGTGAATTGTGTTCACAGATAATGTTCTCTGGAAATATTCCTGAGCCCATTTTGTGATTTCCAATACAGAAGCATGCCTGTATGTGATGCAGTGCCGTCTAAGGGCCCGAAGATCACGGGCACCCAGTATGGTTTTCCGGCCTTGACCCTTACGCACAGAGATTCTTCCAGATTCTCTGAATCTTTTGATGATATTATGCACTGTAGATTATGATATGTTCAAACTCTTTGCAATTTTACACTGTCGAACTCCTTTCAGATATTGCTCCACTATTTGTCGGTGCAGAATTAGGGGGATTGGTGATCCTCTTCCCATCTTTACTTCTGAGAGCCACTGCCACTCCAAGATGCTCTTTTTATACCCAGTCATGTTAATGACCTATTGCCAATTGACCTAATGAGTTGCAATTTGGTCGTCCAGCTGTTCCTTTTTTGTACCTTTAACTTTTCCAGCCTCTTATTGCCCCTGTCCCAACTTTTTTGAGATGTGTTGCTGTCATGAAATTTCAAATGAGCCAATATTTGGCATGAAATTTCAAAATGTCTCACTTTCGACATTTGATATGTTGGCTATGTTCTATTGTGAATACAATATCAGTTTTTGGGATTTGTATATTATTGCATTCCGTTTTTATTTACAATTTGTACTTTGTCCCAACTTTTTTGGAATTGGGGTTGTAGTTAAATAATATAAATATCTGTTTTATCAACCCAAAATGGCTGAAGGAGGGGGAGAAGTTGATATGGTGGCAAATTTATTGTCACAACCATTTTCCCAGAGGACCTTTCCAGAAAAGCTGGACATCGTTCAGAAAGGGCGGTCAACGCCAAAGCCAGCCAACCTGACACAGCCTGGAAAAGGATTTGTTCGCCACTTTCAGCCCGCTAATTACGAGCGGTACTCCTGGCTCATGGGCTCCGAGGAACACTGCAAACTGTATTGTTGGGAGTGTTTGTTATTTGCTACTGATCGCCATGGTGTCTGCAGCCATAGTGGATTTGCTAATTTGGCTTGCCTAACCAAGGCGGCAGCGAGACACCAAAGCACTGCCGGTCACCTGCGAGCAACGGTGCTGTCAAAAACCTTTGGGGAAAAAAGAGTGGATCTTCAGCTGAGCGAGCAAGCACGCAGAGAAACGGAGCTCCACAATGAAAAGGTGAAGAAGAATAGGGAAATTTTAAAAAGACTGGTTTGCCACTCTCCTCGACCCCCAGAAGTTTAAAGACTACCAGAAGGATTTCCCACATGCAGCCTTCTCCAGCTTGACACAGAGTCACGGAACACTTTTCGACCTTTCTCGGTTAAGAACAGAACTGACCGTCATGTATGGCATGGATGATTTCGCCGGAAAATCCCCCACTGATCTGCTTGACTTTCTTCAGCAGAAACAGCTGAGTGAGAGCATGGGGCAGCTGTACAAACTGGTGTGTTTGGCTGTGACCATCCCCGTATCCACTGCTTCTGTCGAACAGACATTTTCAGCCCTCAAGAGAATCAAAACGTATGCGAGAAACATGACAGGACAGGCTCGACTGTCTGTATTGGCCTCGATGGCCATCGAATGAGACTTTTTGATGGGACTGAAAAGAACAAACGACTTCTACGACAGAATTATTGACGTTTTCTTGAGGAAAGAAAGGAGGATGGATTTTCAGTTCAGATAATCTCCGTATTGGTGAATGATGTCATCTACTTCGCCTATACTGACTGACCTCATTCACATACATGCACACAAGGTCTCATAAGGCACATAAACACACACATCGATAAAATAAAATGTTGCTATTTTGCGAAGTAACATTGCAATATGAGGTTGTTATTGGGGGGCGTTGTGGCTCAGGTGGCTAAGGCGCCATACCATAAATCCGGGGACCCAGGTTCGATTCCGACCCGAGGTCATTTCCCGATCCCTTCCCGTCTCTCTCTCCCGCTCATTTCCTGTCCTGTCTCTACACTGTCCTATCCAATAAAAGGTGAAAAAAAGCCCCCCAAAAAATCTTTAAAAAGAGGTTGTTATTGATGTTTTTATGAATGTCGTAGCTGCAGTAGAAGTTTTATAGGCATTATTGAGGGGTGGATTTAATTCAGACAGAGCAGTACTGAAGGCCCATGTGTGAAATGCACGGCCCACCACTGCTGTATGTATCATCCTGCAGTGTTGTGCACTTTACATCTTGTGTACGTTATGTGTCTTTGCTCTTTGCAGTGTTTGCACAGTTCAGAAACTTGCACGTAATTATTTCACTGCAAGAATTATACAGTGTACAACTCTAAGTATGTGACAAATCAAGACATGAACTTGAACTTAAACATATTGGAAACAATCCTTTGAGGTTCTGGTCTATGTTGACTTGATCGCATCACATAACTGCTGCACATTTCTCAGGTGCACATTCATTCATTCATTCATTCATTTCTGAGAGTGTATGGACTTGGCATCTAATAACACAATAATTAGCTATATATACGGTAATTCTGGAAATTTTTGGTGATATTTGGCGTCTTCTTTGAATTTTTCACCATCATTTCTGTGATTTGTTCAAACAAACTTCTCAAGAGGTTTTCCAGTTGTCAAATCATTCTCAAGTGATTAGCGTGAGAGTCAGAAGAAGTATCTTCTGCAGACAACATAAAGACAGCATGACAGTATAAATGACACCAAACTATAAGAAATATCAAATGTTTCCCTCAGGTGGGGTTTACATTAGACCGTATCAGCGGATCATCAGATTAACGTTTTTAAAACGATTCGCGTGCACACAGCAACGCCAATACACGATTCGCGTGCACACAGCAACGCCAATACACGGATACGCTCGGCTCCGCAGGCATCCTGCGCTCCAAATCACTCCGCCCTGAACAGCGAGTGCCCTCTGGAGGGTGCGCACTCCGGCCCTGCGCAGCTCACAGAGCGCGCGAGTGAAGTGCACGAGTAGTGATTCGGGACAAATAGCAGGAAGTGAAAGTCCGCGCCGTTTTTCAGCAGTCGCGTCACATGACCAACGTGGCATGACCAACGCCAGCGAATCAGGAAGGTGGATGTCACAGTGACGTTGTCCAATGACGACGTCAGCTAGAGCTCAGCACTGCGTATCCTCGTTCCTCAATGTTTACACAGCACTGGATCAGATACGTACTGGGTTGAATACGTGGGCCCTGGCGGATTCAAACTGTTCCGCCTGTGGAGTCGTTTCCCGGCGTTTTAATGTGCACGGACAGTGCATCCGCGACGAAAATGATACGGATACGGTCTAATGTAAACACCACCTCAGATATGTTGGTAAATTTACATAACAAAGCTCTCTGAGAGCATTATACGTGTAATTACACTTAGCATAGAGTGCTAATCAAATATCAGTGGGCTCCACCATTTTGAGAAACATCAAACTTGTGAATTCGGCCTTGTGAGGAAATTTTTTACTTCAAAGAAGTCATGAGAAGCGCAAGTCTACCATCTGGATGTTTATGTCTTGTGTTGGGGACTGAATTATTAAAAGATTAAGCACATTGTTTAATATTTTGACGATTCAATGGAGCTTTTGTTCCAGTGAATAGCCACACATGCAGTCGCTGCATGACCACAAGAAACACACTACAAGTGACACGAGCAACTTGTCAACTGCTAGTGTGAAAGTAGGGTAAGAAATTATTACAATCTTTTGGCTAACTAGCCTGATGCATACTAACAATAAGGATCTATGTAAAAAGCCAGCCTTCATCATCGTGATGAAACCAGATAAACAAACGTTTATTAACAAGCTTGAATTTATACAATTTTTACACATTACACATTTAGTGAGTGGATATGGAATGTGAAAACCAAAACCCGGAGATATTGAAAGAGATGACCTGAAACCTTCGGTCTCATGTAAATGTTCCTGCTCATGTGAGTAATGTTTACACAATGTGTTATCACATTTGTAGGTTTCCACACAAAAGCATGACATTTTCTGTCATTGTTGATTTCTTCATTAATAAGGAGAGCATATGGTCAGTATGGAAAGATTAAAAAAAACAGTGGTAAAAAGATCACATTACAACACAACACAAAAATACTTTTATTACAGTATAAAAACAGTGTTATAGCACTTTTTTCTTGTCATTTATTGGCAGGATTGGGCTGACTTTCTTCATCTGTGATTGGATAGATAACATTTACGCTACGTTCACACTGCAAGGCTTAATGCTCAATTCCGATTTTTTTGTGAAATCCGATTTTTTTGTGAGGTCGTTCACATTAACAAATGTATGCGACTTGTATGTGATCCTCAGTATGATGAAAAGCGACCTAAAAGTGTTCCGCATGCGCATTGCAGGATACGACGACGTCACACGCAGTGAGCATGGCCAGTGTTTACGGAAGTAAAACCGCCCGGTTGCGGTATGACCCATCCAATCTAGCTTGAATAGCTGCATCCCCCCAAATGGAAATCAGCTCCCTAACCTCTGCGTCCTTCCATTGAGAAGATTCAGAACCTTCACAGCCCGAAGCGTCCCTCGCATTGATGTCGTGCGCAGGGGCGCAGATACGTTTTTTGAACTGGGGGGGACAAAGCTGCCAGCAAACCAACCCCAACCCCGATATGCCTGTCAAACTTGTGGGTTACCATAGCAACCAAGCTCGAGCTCACAACCTGTGCAGTCTGCGCAGCTCAACCAACCGAATATCAGTCTTTGTTTTATTTGAGTTGTTGCAACTATGTATACACTGCTGTGCACCTCAATAAACCGAATGGTAATTAGTCTTTTGATTTTTCCGTGAGGTTTGCCTTATGCAAAGAAAGACAGCATAGACGTTTTTTCCTCCCTATAAGTGGGGGGACCGAACGAGGTGAATTTAAATCTGGGTGGGACGAATCCCACCCTCTATCTGCGCCCGTGATTATGCGCCATGTTGTTGTAACTTTTTTTGAGAGACCCGCCGCCTACTTCAGCGCAGAATAGTGACGTTTGTGGCTTGTTGATGACGTGTAAGTCGGATGAATGCGACCTGGCGGTTCAGACTGAAGTCGCATATGAAAAGAGCGGATAGGAATCGGAATTAGGACCACATATCCAAACGGCCTGGGTCGGATTTGAAAAAATCGGATCTGTGTCATTCATATTGTCAATAAAAGATCGGATACAGGTCACATATGGGCGAAAAGATTGGATTTGAGTCACTTCAGCCTGCAGTGTGAACGTAGCCTTAGATTCACTGGAAGTCAAAACCAGCAGATGGAGCTCCATTGCTTTGTGATAATTGGTGAGAATTCCATAGAATGTAGGTGAGATTGGTCAGAATTCCTTCAGGAATGGGAAAGATTGAGCAGAATTCTTGGGATGCCAGCAGGATTGGACAGAATTGTGTCTGAGTGGGAGAGATTCTTCAGAGTTACATTGGGAGTTTGCAAGATTAGTGAGAATTCCATCAGGAGTGAATGGGATTGGAGAGAATTCCTTCAAGAACAGGTTGCAGCAGTCAGGATTTATGTAGGAAGTGGGCAAGACTGGTCAAAATGCCTTTGGGAGAGGAAAATTTGGCAAGAATTCTGTCAAGTGTGGGCAACATCGGTGAGCATTCCTTTGGGAGTAGGTGACATTGGTGAGAATTCCTTTGGGAGTGGGTAAGGTTGGTCAGAATTCCTTTGGGAGTGGATGAGATTGGTCAGAATTCCTTTGGGAGTGGGTGTGATTGGTCAGAATTCCTTTGGGAGTGGGTAAAATTGGTCAGAATTCCTTTGGGAGTGGGTGAGATTGGTGAGCATTCCTTTGGGAGTGGGGGAGATTGGTGAGCATTCCTTTGGAAGTGGGGGAGATTGGTGAGTATTCCTTTGGAAGTGGATGAGATTGGTTAGAATTCTTTTGGGAGTGGGTGAGATTGGTGAGCATTCCTTTGGGAGTGGATGAGATTGGTAAGAATTCTTTTGGGAGTGGGGGAGATTGGTGAGTATTCCTTTGGGAGTGGATGAGATTGGTTAGAATTCATTTGGGAGTGGGGGAGATTGGTTAGAATTCCTTTGGGAGTGAGAGAGATTGGTCAGAATTCCTTTGGAAGTGGATGAGATTGGTCAGGATTCCTTTGGAAGTGGATGAGATTGGTCAGGATTCCTTTGGGAGTGGGTGAGATTGGTCAGAATTCCTTTGGGAGTGGGTGTGATTGGTCAGTATTCCTTTGGGAGTGGATGAGATTGGTGAGAATTCCTTTGGGAGTGGGTAAGATTGGTGAGCATTCCTTTGGGAGTGGATGAGATTGGTGAGAATCCCTTTGGGAGTGGATGAGATTGGTGAGAATCCCTTTGGGAGTGGGGGAGATTGGTTAGAATTCCTTTGGGAGTGAGAGAGATTGGTCAGAATTCCTTTGGGAGTGGGAGAGATTAGTCAGTATTCCTTTGGGAGTGGATGAAATTGGTCAGAATCCCTTTGGGAGTGGGTGAGATTGGTGAGTATTCCTTTGGGAGTGGATGAGATTGGTCAGAATCCCTTTGGGAGTGGGGGAGATTGGTGAGCATGCCACTGGGAGTGGGTGTGATTGGTCAGAATTCCTTTGGGAGTGGATGAGATTGGTGAGCCTTCCTTTGGGAGTGAGTGAGATTGGTCAGAATCCCTTTGGAAATGAGACATTGGTCAGCATTCCTTTGGAAGTAGGCAAAATCGGATACTATAGATACTGTTAGTCTACAGATGAGTCACTTTAGCATTTCCATTTCTTGCCCAGTGAAAACGATTCTGTTGCCGAAAACGATGGCAAACAGACTGAAGACCAAAGCACACACCATGTATGCTGTGACACTGCTGAAAAGCTCCACGATAGAGCCCACAAAGAGCGACAGCACGATCTGTGACAGGAAATATGCACTGTCCATGATGGCGATGTCCAGACACATTCCTCTCTGAGGCTTGGAGGAGTCGGGGGATGTGCTCATGTCCAGGGAAACATTGGGATCGATTGACAAGGAAACCATGGTTTTGGTCATGTAGGGTACTGCAGCATGGCCATTCAAACACCCGTTTGTCTTTTGGTGCATGACAAAAATCTGCTTATGAGCTGATTCAACCAGGTCACCTTTGCTGGACTGGGGTTTGGGTCTACTACCGGAAAAGAAGACCTGAAGGGGAAAAAAAGTGTGTGATGTGAAAAAGTTTTGGGAAAATCACATGTACGTTATATGTAATCATGTGTGAAAAACATGTGAAGGTGCATTTCAACATGCTATGTCCTGAAGATGGACATGTGAACTCAAGCGAGCACATCATAAATATGTGCCAAATAAAACCACATTTATAAAATAAAACAAATGTGAACACAAATGAATCAGGTGTGAAAAAATATTATGGAAAAAGTGTATATAAAAATTAGATGAATCGTATTGGAAAAAATGTAATTAATAAATAATGAATCTCATAAAAAGAATCAAATGAATTGCATGAAAATCATATGAAAGGAACAAATTACATATGTGTCACGTGAAAATAAATCGTAAGAAATCATGTGAAAATAAAAGAATTGGGTCAAAAACAACATGTAAAAATTAAATGTGTCAACTTCAAATGAGATCCTTTTCCCTGCAGCTCACCTGCTTGTGTGAGTGGTAAAGACAGGTGAGTGTGTACGGCAGGATATGTATAGTACAGAAGGCGTAACCCGTCATCGCAGTCATCACAGTCACCAGGATGACGTTCTTAGAGATGGTCATTACAGCCAGGCTAAACGCCAGCAGTACCAAGCTACTCAGGTAGAGTATACGTGAACCAACACACGCCGCCATCCGCTCCATCAGTATAGAGCAGGTCACTGAGGTCACACACTGCAGGAACAGGCCGATACTAGCCACACGCACACCTGACGAAATCAAATGGATAATCTGATCACTCTTCTACACCTGTATACTGTAATGATTTATAATCTCACCATCAGGCATCACTCAGGAGAGGACACGTTCTATTCCGAGTCTGGTTCCTCTCACGGTTTCTTATTAGGGATCTAAATCTACATCTGGATTTTTGTAAAGCTGCTTTGTGACAATGTCTTGTTAAAAGCACAATATAAATAAAATTTAATTTATTTTAAAAAATCAGGTCGCTTTACCGGTCCGTCGTGGTGAAGAAGGAGCTGAGCCAAAAGGCGAAGCTCTCAATTTACCGGTCGATCTATGTTCCGACTCTCACCTATGGTCATGAGCTTTGGGTAATGACCGAAAGAACAAGATCGCGGATACAAGCGGCCGAAATGAGTTTCCTTCGCAGGGTGGCTGGGCGCTCCCTTAGAGATAGGGTGAGAAGCACAGTCACTCGGGAGGAGCTCGGAGTAGAGCCGCTGCTGCTCCACATCGAGAGGAATCAGCTGAGGTGGCTCGGGCATCTTTTTCGGATGCCTCCTGGACGCCTCCCTGGGGAGGTGTTCCAGGCATGTCCCCCCGGGAGGAGGCCCCGGGGAAGACCCAGGACACGCTGGAGGGACTATGTCTCTCGGCTGGCCTGGGAACGCCTCGGTGTTCTTCCCGAGGAGCTGGCCAAGGTGTCTGGGGAAAGGGAAGTTTGGGCTTCCATGCTTAGACTGCTGCCTCCGCGACCCGGTCCCGGATAAAGCGGAAGAAGACGAGACGAGACGAGAAAAAATCAGGTTCCTAATTTCAGGTTTGCCTAGAATTACCTAGCTTGAAGTTTGCAAATAAGGAGGAAGTATCCTCATGTTGCATGTAATCTATATTTATTCTATCCACATTCACTGGATATGAGCAATCGCGCACTCTGATTGGTTACTCTACTACTAGGCTATCTGCTCATATACCATGAGTAGAGAAAAACAAAATGGCAGAGCGCATCAAGTCAGATATAATCACTTGGTTATCAAGTATTTAAAAGAAAGAGAAATAAGTAAAATAATATCAAAACTATCAGCTCATGTACGACTCGATTTCGTGGAATAGCTGTTAAATATCCAAGACTTTTTCGATATAAAGTAATGCAATTTATTTGAAAAGAAAAATGTAGCCATGAATTTATTTGAGGGAAAAAAATATATAAATGTTATATATTTATATATTTAAAAAGGCAAAGTTAGAGACCCATTTCACTGTAAAACAAACAATCAGTTAAATAATCACGGACCTGCTCAGTCCAAATTTGTTTTCTAAATTAATCAAATTACTCAGATATTACACTAATTACTTCAATATGCACAATAATGTTTTGGTTATTAATTGGATCCATAGAGGTTTTTTTCCCCAACACATTTTTGTTAAATTTGTACGAGTTTGTCACTAACATTATTTTAGACATTCAATTGTTTATTTATATATTTATAAATGATCAAAGCAAATAGTTAAACAAATTAATAACTATAACAAGTCAATATTAATGGACTGTGATGGTAAGACAATACCTTCTTCATAGCGAAGTCTCTCTGGAGAGCCTGGCTGAGCACTGGGCACACCGTTGTACAATCCCTCCCCTACAAAGTCCGTATAAAAGAGCAAAAACGTCATCAGAGCCAACCAGTTGCACAGCTCGGCCACAAACAGTCTAGCCATCACCCTGGGAATGTGACTGCACAGTGACCAGAGTCTGGGTATGACTGTGAACAGACCGAAAATGGCACGCTTCAGTATCTGCGCTCTGGAGAACAACCCAAGCGGCCAACAGCACTCGCTGTACAAGTGTGGAGATCCACTGAATGGTTCCATCACCACTTTAGCCATCTGCGCTTCTGAAACCAAGACTGTGGGCATGATGCATAAGAGGAAGAGCCCAGTGAGGAGAGTGAAGATGAAGGCCTCCTGGCCTCCCAGGTAAGAGGACACAAAAAGGCCTGTCCAGTCCACAGCTGGGAGCAGATACCCAATGCATCCTCCCAGGCTGAGCATGATGGTGTAAATAGAGAACGCCTGACGGTTCTCCTCTTCTTTGGGGTAGAGATCAGACACCAGTGCCTCCAGAAGGGTGAAGCAGGCCTGACAGCAGAACTGTAATATGCAGATGGACAACACCAACAGAAGAACCTTCAACCTGTTTGGGAAAATTCACATTGACCACCAAATATCACAGTATCTACTGGACAAAAATATATGCACCCTTTAAAGAAAATAAAATACTCAAGACATTTAAAGGGGCGGCATGGTGGTGTAGTGGTTAGCACTGTCACCTCACAGCAAGAAGGTCCTGGGTTTGAGCCCCGTGGCCGGCGAGGGCCTTTCTGTGTGGAGTTTGCATGTTCTCCCCGTGTCTGCGTGGGTTTCCTCCAGGTGTTCTGGTTTCCCCCACAGTCCAAAGACATGCAGTTAGGTTAACATGGGGTGGCCTTGGGCTGAAGTGCCCTCGAGCAAGGTACCTGACCCCTGACTGCTCCCTGGGCGCTGTAGTATGGCTGCCCACCGCTCTGAGTGTGTGCGCACGTGTGTTCACTGCTTCAGATGGGTTAAAAAATGCAGAGGATGAATCTCACTGTGCTTGAAGTGTACATGTCACAAATAAAGACTTCTTCTTTCTTCTTCTAAAGGTAGCATATCTAGTCAAGGGTGTACAAATTTTTGCACTCTGGACAAAATGATGGAATTTATATCAACAAGATGTTTAGCATGGTAGGGCTTAAAGACACCATGTACAGTCGAGTGCAAAAGTTTGCACACCCTTAAGACAATTAAACACCAAACTGTTTAAAGATAGGGTATACAGTTATGGGTATACAAACTTTTGCACTCGTGACAAGGAATGCATTGATACACATACTAGTGTTGGGTATCAGACTAATACACATGGGTATCAGATTGATACCCAACACGAGCATGTGCATCAATGCATTCCTTGTCATGAGTGCAAAAGTTTGTACACCCATAACTGAATACCCTATCTTTAAACGTTTTGGTGTTTAATTGTCTTAAGGGTGTGCAAAGTTTTGCACTCGACTGTACATGGTGTCTTTAAGCCCTACCATGCTAAACATCTTGTTGATATAAATTCCATCATTTTGTCCTGAGTGCAAAAATTTGTACACCCTTGACTGGATATGCTATCTTTAAATGTCTTGAGTAATTTATTTTGTTTTAAGGGTGCATATACTTTTGACATACTAGTGTTGGGTACCAATCTGATACCTTGCTCTGTTACTTTTAGAAATGCATTCACATGATTAGGTAAAGTGAACGTACAAACGCTGATGCTGTTCAGAGAATATAGAGACGATCTGAGAAACACGTGGAATAACCACAAGGCTGAGCAGCATGCCAACACACAGGGTCCAGATGAAGGGACGCCGGCGGCCATAACGACTGCTGCATCTGTCACTCGCTGACCCGAGTGGAACGGTGAGTATTAAACACAGTACAGGGCCCGCACCTGCACATCAAGGAACAATGAAAATGAGTAAAACGTTCAAGATTCTGCATGAACCCTTTCATCCATGTGAAACCAAATTGCAAATGTATCAGAGATCATTTCTCAGTGTGCTTGTTCTGTACCTATTTCCAGATCATAAAGTTCTCAGTTCCAACTTGTTCATGAATGCGACGTTCATGTCGCATTAACTAAGGTTAATTACCAACTTCTGCCATTCAAATAAAGGAAAATAGACAACTTTCTGCAGCAGAAAGATTTGCAAGACATGGGCTAACGTCTGACCTGAACACATATATTTGCAAATCAGATAAAACATTTTAATAAAAACAATGACAATGACAATTTTTTTAAATCAAATTACAAAACAGCAAAGTGTGAACTTCTTCAAGTTGGAATAACTGGATGTTTTCACTTCCTCCTGCATTTGATCAAGAAGGTGGCATTCATGCCATATGGAAAAAAAAATGTCATATGAGGAAACCATCTTCATCTTCTGATACTAGGCTGGAACTTCTAGCTATTAAATTTGGGTGTTTTCTAAGAGAGCACCAGTTTCTCCAGCTAAACCAATTAAAAACAAGAACACGCCATGGGTATGTAGGAAATATCGCCTCAAAACATGAACACATCTCAACATATCAGAAGAAAATTTAAATTCAGTCCACATTGCTTGAAACTGCTCTCATTCAATTCAGAATTGAATGCAGAACAACAGACTTTTTACAGAATTTATCCGTTCTTGAGATATTACAAATCAAAGATTGAAAAAAAGGCTTAATTTTTAGAAAACTGCCGCAATATCCTGTATGAGGATCACATGGTCCAAAATGGGACTCATTAACCAATAAGATCCAATGTTTTTTCTTCATAACTTTTTTTATTTTTCAAGATATTTACATGGAAATTGGCAGGCACATAGATGGTTGTATACTCAAAAGAAAAATTTGAAAAATTAGTGAAAAATTATGAAAATTAGTATTTAATTAGTATTAATGATGCTAATTAGGTTTAAAAACAGTAAATCGGTACACTCGATAAAAAAGTAATAAAAGATTATTTCTAACACCCTCTTTGTGCTCTGTAGGCCTTTGTATTTCTCAGTAGTAGGTCCTACTAGTGTTTATATTAAAGAATATAAATGATAATATTCACCAATTAGACCAGCGAATTCTAAAGGAAAATGTCAGGACATCTGTCCATGAACTGAGGCCAAGTTTACATTAGACCGTATCTGTCTCGTTTTCTTCGCGGATGCACTGTCCGTTTACATTAAAACGCCGGGAAACGGGAATCCGCCAGGGTCCACGTATTCAATCCAGATCGTGTCTGATCCGGTGCTGTGTAAACATTGAGAATACGCGGATACGCTGTGCTGAGCTCTAGCTGGCATCGTCATTGGACAACGTCACTGTGAGATCCACCTTCCTGATTCGCTGGCGCTGGTCATGTGACGCGACTGCTGAAAAACGGCGCGGACTTCCGCCTTGTATCACCTTTCATTAAAGAGTATAAAAGTATGAAAATACTGCAAATACTGATGCAAATACTGCCCATTGTGTAGTTATGATTGTCTTTAGGCTTGCCATCCTTCCACTTGCAAGTGGTAAATGACTTGCGCACAGCGGCTCAGTCCTGAATCACTGCTCGTGCGCTACACTCGCGCGCTCTGTGAGCTGCGCAGGGCCGGAGTGCGCACCCTCCAGAGGGCACTCGCTGTTCAGGGCGGAGTGATTTGGAGCGCAGCCGCTGAGGAGGAAGCGATGAGCCGCACTGACACATTTCAACTTACGTGCCGAATTTAGTCATGTGATTAGCGTATCCGTGTATTGGCGTTGCTGTGTGCACGCAAATCGTTTTTAAAAACGTTAATCTGATGATCCGCTGATACGGTCTAATGTAAACCCCACCTGAATCTCAAGAGAAGGTGGGTCATGCAGCAAGACAACGACCCTAAGCACACAAGTCGTTCTACCAAAGAATGGTTAAAGAAGAATAAAGGTAATGTTTTGGAATGGCCAAGTCAAAGTCCTGACCTTAATCCAATGGAAATGTTGTAGAAGGACCTGAAGCGAGCAGTTCATGTGAGGAAACCCACCAACATCCCAGAGTTGAAGCTGTTCTGTACGGAGGAACGGGCTAAAATTCCTCCAAGCCGGTGTGCAGGACTGATCAACAGTTACCGCAAACATTTAGTTGCAGTTATTGCTGCACAAGGGGGTCACACCAGATACTGAAAGCAAAGGTTCACATACTTTTGCCACTCACAGATATGTGATATTGGATCATTTTCCTCAATAAATAAATGACCAAGTATAATATTTTTGTCTCATTTGTTTAACTGGGTTCTCTTTATCTACTTTTAGGACTTGTGTGAAAATCTGATGATGTTTTAGGTCATATTTATGCAGAAATATAGAAAATTCTAAAGGGTTCACAAACTTTCAAGCACCACTGTAAGAGCTGTAGTCTTTGCTTGAGGTTACACACTGATTAAGATGAAATGTGCTAATGTTTAACATAAACAATGCTAATGCTAAAACAGTGTTGAAGTACCCCTGCACTAGTTGGCACTTTTTTGGAAAGATTTCCAAATTCCTGTTTAATCTCTAGTTCTCATGTGTTCACTCACCAAGCACCATGGTCATGAAGCGTTCCTGCACTCCAGCCTTCAGGAGCATGGGGGGAACGTAGGAGGTGCTGGTGGCCATGCATATCTCCAGCCCACATGTCAACACGTTGATCAGGAACAAATCCAAGAGCCTGTTATTCATGGCCAGAAGGTCAACTCGGACACTTTTCTTCACACTAATACTGGTGGTGGATGAAGATTGCTATGACTGTGGATTTGGATGTGATATGGAGGGTCATCCTTGACCCTGAATCCTTCATGATGTTGCCTGAAAAACATAGCTCAGTTATAGTCTTCACACTGAGAAGACAACATGATGGGTCTGTTAGTAATGTACATTTTTCTATTTATCAACAGCTAGCTATTAGCATTCAGTGAGCTTGTCTCATACTAGCTAACACTTGAGATATTAGGAATAATACTGGTATTCGTTAGACTTATACCACAGTAATGTTAAATTCCTGAATCTGATTGGTTAGAAGGTTATCGTTATAGTGTCTATACCAACAACTTGCACAAAGATATCTGTGAAGAAACTCAGTCGTCCAGGTACATAGTAATCTGTGGTTGGTTGAAGAGAGCAACTGGACTTGCTTGACGATTCTTGAAAACGTTTCGCCTCTCCTCCGAAAGGCATCCTCAGTTCTGTCTGACTACTAGGGAGTATCCAGTATTTATTCTCTCATGGATCATCATAGAATCCGAATCCGAATCAGAATGCTGATGGCTGCATTGTGCAGCCATCAGCATTCTGATTCGGATTCTATGATGATCCATGAGAGAATACTGGATACTCCCTAGTAGTCAGACAGAACTGAGGATGCCTTTCGGAGGAGAGGCGAAACGTTTTCAAGAATCGTCAAGCAAGTCCAGTTGCTCTCTTCAACCAACCACAGATAACTTGCACAAAGGGTTGTATATTTGATGGTTCACCAAAACTAAGACAAATAATGAATAGATTTTTTGCTTGTTTTTAAAGCTAGACTGCCTTTCAGATTTTTCAAGTGTAGGTCATTAAAAGAATTTTCCCCGACACCCATTTATTTTTGTTTAGTGGACCGAAAGCTACTGAATTCAAATCACAGACTTCCAATTTTTTTAATAGAACAATTAATGAATTTATCTCCATGTGGCCCTAAATTCTCCGCTATTTTTTCCTGCTTCACCATGACCCAATTCAAGATACTACGTCATGCATCACATGGTGGGCTTTCTCCGTTCGCACAAGGCATTGTAGGATACAAATTTGAAACAGGAGAGAAAAAATGGAAGATGTGAGTGTGCGAATGAAACGTGAAAGACCGACTACAGTAACGGAACGTGAGAAGAAAAGACGTTATGTTATATACAAAGGAAAGGAAACGCAGGCCCAAACTAATAAATTTCATCGGTCAGCGAGCACCTTTTCAAATGGAATAAATACATTTGTGGGTAAATTAAGAAGAAGCCTTTATTTTTGTCACATTCCTCCTCTGCATTTAACCCACATGTAGAGAGAGAGAGAGCACGCGAGAGCGCAGTGGGCAGAATAAATAAATAAATAAATAAATAAATTTGTGGGTAAATTGTATGGCTCTGTCATATAATCTTGCATGATTCAGCTTTTCGATGTAATGTGATCAGTATAATATAAATTATCATTTCAGAGAGATTGCACTGACTGCAGTCATCTCAATTTTTTTCATTACCTGTCGTGGCTATAGTTCTTTGTTTGCCCAGGAATACAGTGGATGCTGTGTGATGAACAAAATCCATGACATCAGTAAAAGTCTTTGATAAGTGATTGTATGAATCTACATTATAGTTTGGCAAGAGGATCAAAGGTCAAAGGCACACCAACCTCAATTTGTTTTAGGGTGGTTTGAATGGAGGAGGGAATTATATTGTCGCAACACAATTACTTTCACAAAAGAATCATGTACAGGTGCAAATTCAGTAAAGTCTAAAGTAAAAAAAATATGAACAGTTCTGAAAGAGATCTCTTCTAAATTGGAAAAACTGGAAAAAATAGAGATGAAAGTGGAGCAAAGAAAAAAATCCTGAACTTTTGAAAGTCAAACTAAGATGGGGGGCAACATCCCCCGAAAAAATTTTAATAAAATTTTAGTACTTATTTTCACTAAAACAAGTTATAACTTTTTAGCCTTTTTCTTTCATGTACATTAATGATTAACTTGTCAAAAATATCAAATTTAATTCCCCTAGTTAATGAGTAATTTTCAGGAGTGCATTGTTCTAAATTCAGAATTTTCACTATTGGATGTCAAAACTTATATAAAGTGATGCTGTCACATCTTATGTGCAATACTGCATGCATGTTTAGAAAATAATAATTCAACTGATATTAAATAGTTCACACTTTCATGAAATTGAATTGATTCAATATCAAAACAGTCTTATTAATCCAACCCCGATTCCAAAAAAGTTGGGACAAAGTACAAATTGTAAATAAAAACAGAATGCAATAATTTACAAATCTCAAAAACTGATATTGTATTCACAATAGAACATAGACAACATATCAAATGTCGAAAGTGAGACGTTTTGAAATTTCATGCCAAATATTGGCTCATTTGAAATTTCATGACAGCAACACATCTCAAAAAAGTTGGGACAGGGGCAATAAGAGGCTGGAAAAGTTAAAGGTACAAAAAAGGAACAGCTGGAGGACCAAATTGCAACTCGTTAGGCCAATTAGCAATAGGTCATTAACATGACTGGGTATAAAAAGAGCATCTTGGAGTGGCAGCGGCTCTCAGAAGTAAAGATGGGAAGAGGATCACCAGTCCCCCTAATTCTGCGCCGACAAATAGTGGAGCAATATCAGAAAGGAGTTCGACAGTGTAAAATTGCAAAGAGTTTGAACATAACATCATCTACAGTGCATAATATCATCAAAAGATTCAGAGAATCTGGAAGAATCTCTGTGCGTAAGGGTCAAGGCCGGAAAACCATACTGGGTGCCCGTGATCTTCGGGCCCTTAGACGGCACTGCATCACATACAGGCATGCTTCTGTATTGGAAATCACAAAATGGGCTCAGGAATATTTCCAGAGAACATTATCTGTGAACACAATTCACCGTGCCATCCGCCGTTGCCAGCTAAAACTCTATAGTTCAAAGAAGAAGCCATATCTAAACATGATCCAGAAGCGCAGACGTCTTCTCTGGGCCAAGGCTCATTTAAAATGGACTGTGGCAAAGTGGAAAACTGTTCTGTGGTCAGACGAATCAAAATTTGAAGTTCTTTATGGAAATCAGGGACGCCGTGTCATTCGGACTAAAGACGAGAAGGACGACCCAAGTTGTTACCAGCGCTCAGTTCAGAAGCCTGCATCTCTGATGGTATGGGGTTGCATTAGTGCGTGTGGCATGGGCAGCTTACACATCTGGAAAGACACCATCAATGCTGAAAGGTATATCCAGGTTCTAGAGCAACATATGCTCCCATCCAGACGACGTCTCTTTCAGGGAAGACCTTGCATTTTCCAACATGACAATGCCAAACCACATACTGCATCAATTACAGCATCATGGCTGCGTAGAAGAAGGGTCCGGGTACTGAACTGGCCAGCCTGCAGTCCAGATCTTTCACCCACAGAAAACATTTGGTGCATCATAAAACGGAAGATACGACAAAAAAGACCTAAGACAGTTGAGCAACTAGAATCCTACATTAGACAAGAATGGATTAACATTCCTATCCCTAAACTTGAGCAACTTGTCTCCTCAGTCCCCAGACGTTTACAGACTGTTGTAAAGAGAAAAGGGGATGTCTCACAGTGGGAAACATGGCCTTGTCCCAACTTTTTTGAGATGTGTTGTTGTCATGAAATTTAAAATCACCTAATTTTTCTCTTTAAATGATACATTTTCTCAGTTTAAACATTTGATATGTCATCTATGCTCTATTCTGAATAAAATATGGAATTTTGAAACTTCCACATCATTGCATTCCGTTTTTATTTACAATTTGTACTTTGTCCCAACTTTTTTGGAATCGGGGTTGTATATATATTTATTGTAACAGTAAACTCATTCAGAACAGAAAAGATAAATCAGCCACATTATCTTGTAAAATTGAGCTTATTCAACACAAACTATTATCAAAAAGAATATTTTCTTATTATCATGCCACTTTAAAGATTTTAAACTATTAATAATGCACTAAAACTTAACTGGTTTGAACTGTGTAATGTGTGTGACATGGAATGCACTGCAAAGTTCATAGTTTTATAAAAACCAAAGAAGACAGTCTGCTAGGGTAAGTGAAAACCAGCTGTGAAACGGACACCACTAAATCGAGACCCTCTTCTTCTTCGGTTGTTCCACAGCCTTACAGCTGTTTTGTTTTCTCTTGCGCTTTCCCCAAATGGCTTTTTTAATGTTTTTTGCTATGCTATGAATGGACTGTCTTGTCTTGGGTTGAGAGGCTGGATTTGGCAGTGCCTTTTCCTCTTTCCTCTCCCTGAGTTTTTTAGCATATCTGCCATATGCTGTCTGCATGTGGTCTCAAACACTTTTGTCCACAGGGTCCCTGAGGATATCCTCCCTGTTATAATAGTCCAGGCTGTTTGTGTGCTGAGCTTTCAAATCATACTTCACAGTCTGAATGGCATTTGTGACTCTTGTGTCGTGAGAGAACTCTTGAGCAAACTTTATTAGATGTGGAGACATGGACAGTGGTAGGGGATGTTCTGCCATGAATGATAATAAAGAAGCCTCCTGGTATAATTTCCTATCAAGAAAACTAATGATTGGTTTTGCTGGTGTAGGGACAGCCACAGTCCCTGTCTAGAATTACAAATCCCATCAACTAACTTCCGCGATGACCTACGTCACGGCGTCCATGATTACGTCACGTCACGTGACTGACTCTATAAGTGACCCGGTCATCCTCCATTCTTTCTCTCTGTCTGGCGGATTTTCGCATCATACAGATGAATAGAGATACCTGCTCATCAGAATATCCAAAATCAAGACGTTTGCCTTGCAAGAAAAAGGACTCCGCGCGCTTTCGTATATACCACTGGCCACGGTAAAGAGTACCCAAGTTGCGCCGTCTCACTCAACTGAGTTACAACCGGTTTATTTGTTTATTATAAGTAACGTTATGACTGCAGCCCAAGCAGTTAATTAAAAGTTAGAAGTGATCGGATTCCTTCTGACTTAATCGCTGTGCACATTATCGTCAGATACTTTTCCTCACGAACGCGAAACTTCGGGACATCTCTGCATATCCTGTATAGAGACATCGATACTGGAAGTAAGGCTGGCATTTGGGCAAACTAGTCTTAGGAATTAGCTTTATGAAGTAGTGTGAATTTAAACTCAGAAACTGTTTAATTTTGCACACTGTAGACACTTAGAGTGTCGAGTTAATCATTGTGTTCTACATTGTTCTCTCTCCGTTGTTTTAATAGATAGGTTGTTGCATGCTCTTCTCTATCCTCTCTAACATCCCTTAATTTCATTATTACACACATTTTGACCTCATCAAGATTTCAGTGGATTTGGTAACATTATAAAGTGGGATTAGCAACCACGACGAATTCCTTTGTCTCAAGAAGACCATGAGGTGATTTTCCCTTCCCCCCAACACCTTAGATAACATTCCAAACTTTACAGCGCATCCTCCCGCACGCACATTCAAACTCTCTTTTTCTCCTCCTCTCTATCTCTCCCCTCGCACACACACACACACACACACACACACACACACACGCTCTCACACACACATACACACACATCGAGTACTACCTCACTGTTTGTGCCTTGTATATATATTGCTGCTGACCATATTGAATGTATTCAACTGCTATTACCCATTTAGTATTGTTGTTATAATAAATTCAGTTATTCTGTTAAACTGTGCTTGTCTGTTTGCTGCTGTATCCTTGAAGTCACACAATCTCAAAGAACTCCAAATTGCCTTCACCCAAGTGTATATGAATGCTATTGGCTGTAGTGTCTATGTAATATGGTAAGTAATACATTATTGCTGCATCGGTAGTGATCATAATAATTTGGAATATACCATAATTTAGCTGTTTGGTAATTTATTATTAAACACCAAAATTAATGGTATTATTAATGAGACTGATTTAATGAGACTGATCACTTAAGACCAATTGCACCTACACTGGAGTCATCTGACTGGCTGAGCACGAAGCAGCACTGTGAACATTCTCAGAAGGCATCGTGCTAGTTGTACTGGTGGCTCCTTTCTCCATTGCATTTACATTGTGAAATACTGCGGGAAGAGTCTGGTTTGTTCTTTTCGGTCTACAAGCTTCAATGTGTTTCTTACGTTTACTGTGGCTTAGGAGGTCTTTCTTCCCAGATGACTCATATTTAAGCAGGTCATTACACCTGTCAAAACAAAAAATGGAAAAAATATATTCTCTCACACTTAAAATGTTAATATTTAGAGGAATACAAATTCATAAATGACTCATTAAATATAGCTAACCAATTATATCCCAATAAATGGCATACTAATAAATTATAATATCGTTTATATTGAGTGTGTGGTTAATGTTTTATTTTTACTAACATTAACACTTCAATACGCCAATACGGTTTACAATATAATGCACGCTCACCGATAACTACTTTTATTTGCGGTCATTATCAGTCACGTCAGTAAGAATTCATTCACAGTTTTCTAAATCTCAACATGGATCTCAAGTACAACAAATTAAGAGTCAGAAAAAATTACTTACCACATGCATAATGCATATCCTGGCCTGTCCACTTTCCTCACATAGTCCGATAAAAAGTCACCGTTTGCAACTTTCTCCTCCAGCCACGACCATTTGAACTTGTTCTTTACCTTTCCTTCTATGCTACGGATATCCACCGACCTGTCAACTTGTTTGGACGTTATTATTGCTGAATCGGTAAACACATTTCAATAGAGAAGGCTCTTCGATTGTCTCGCTCAATAGAAAAAGGTACACAAAAGAAAGGCCGCGTTTTCTAAAGCACGATATCGCGATAAAATCTCATTCACATGACATGAGGTATACATATAAGCATATCAGGTCTCGTACACACCAGCAAGCATTGCAAGACTATAAAAATGGCGGCGCCCTGTCGCCGAATGTAAACAAGCCGCGCGATTGCAAAACCGAATTTCTATGAAACGGAACGCGAAAAATCCGAAAAATAAATTTCTCCATTCGGAAAACCGGAGATTTTCAAGAGCTTTGTCAAATATCCGGATTTCCGGGTAAATCCGGAAGACTTTCATCTATAAAAAAAAAGAAAAAAAGGCTGGTGACAAACATCTCATCTCATCTCATTATCTCTAGCCGCTTTATCCTTCTACAGGGTCGCAGGCGAGCTGGAGCCTATCCCAGCTGACTACGGGCGAAAGGCGGGGTACACCCTGGACAAGTCGCCAGGTCATCACAGGGCTGACACATAGACACAGACAACCATTCACACTCACATTCACACCTACGGTCAATTTAGAGCTGGTGACAAACATTTATTTATTTTTTTTTAGTTGAACACTGGGTCCAGAATGACCTCATGCTCTCTTGTGTCTTTATAAAATAGTGGATGTGTCTGTCAGTGTGACTTATTTATTTATTTAACATTTTCTCCCCATTTCCACTCAGTGACTCAGTCTTCAAGAGTGCCAGCTAGTTTCCAGCGCGTCATGTCCCTGTCTCTTTATCAGGAAACAAAAACTACTCGCTACAGTTGTGCTCATAAGTTTACATACCCTGGCAGAATTTTTGCTTTCTTGGCCTTTTTTCAGAGAATACTGTATGAATGATAACACAAAAACTTTTTTTCCACTCATGGTTCATGGTTGGGTGAAGCCATTTATTGATAAACAACTGTTTTCTATTTTTAAATCATAATGACAACAAAAAACATCCAAATGACCCTGATCAAAAGTTTACATACCCCAGTTCTTAATACCATGTATTGCCCCCTCTAACATCAATGACAGCCTGAAGTCTTTTGTGGTAGTTGTGGATGAGGCTCTTTATTTTCTCAGATGGTAAAGCTGCCCATTCTTCTTGGCAAAAAGCCTCCAGTTCCTGTAAATTCCTGGGCTGTCTTGCATGAACTGCGCGCTTGAGATCTCCCCAGAGTGGCTCAATGATATTGAGGTCAGGAGACTGAGATGGCCACTCCAGAACCTTCACTTTGTTCTGCTGTAGCCAATGACAGGTCGACTTGGCCTTGTGTTTTGGATCGTTGTCATGTTGGAACGTCCAAGTACGTCCCATGCGCAGCTTCCGGGCTGATGAGTGCAAATTTGCCTCCAGTATTTGCTGATAACGTGCTGCATTCATCTTTCCTTCAACTTTGGCCAAGTTTCCTGTGCCTTTGTAGCTCACACATCCCCAAAACATCAGCGATCCACCTCCGTGCTTTACAGTAGGAATGGTGTTCCTTTCATCATAGGCCTTGTTGACACCTCTCCAAATGTAACGTTTATGGTTGTGGCCAAAAAGTTCAATTTTGGTCTCATCACTCCAAATTACCTTGTTCCAGAAGTTTTGAGGCTTGTCTCTGTGCTGTTTGGCGTAAATTTTTGTTGGTCTACCTGACCGTGGTTTGGTTTTAACAGAGCCCCTGATTTTCCATTTGTTAATCACAGTTTGAACACTGCTGACTGGCATTATCAATTCCATGGATATCTTTTTGGATCCCTTTCCTGTTTTATACAGTTCAACTACCTTTTCCCGTAGATCCATTGACAATTCTTTTGCTTTCCCCATGACTCAGAATCCAGAAACGTCAGTGACTGGATGAAAGATGCAAGAGTCTGTCTGGATCCCAGAAACTCACTCAGCTTTTATGCACACACACTGATTACAAGCAAACAGATCACAGGTGAGGACGTTACCTTTAGTAGCCATTCAAACCCATTTGTGTCAACTTCTGTGCATGTTATCAGGCCAAAATCACCAGGGTATGTGAACTTTTGATCAGGGTCATTTGGGTAGTTTCTGTTGTCATTATGACTTAAAAAGAGAAAACACAGTCGTTTGACAATAAATGGTTTCACCCAACCACTAAGCATGAGTGGAAAAGATGTTTTTGTGTTATCATTCATATTCTCTGAAAAATGGTCAAAGAATCATAGATTCTGCCAGGGTATGTAAACTTATGAACACAACTGTATTTCTTACTTATTGTCATCTTCTTACTGGCAGTTTCTCTGTGATGAAACATCAGAAATAACACTTATGAACTTCTTAGTAATTAGTAATTCTGAGGATTCACTGTCTGGAAAACCACCAGGGCGTGGTAGCATGAGCAGGAAGCTGAAAGTTGTGTAACTGCCACAGATACATCACCATCCATTTAGTCAACTCGAATCACACTGCTGTGCAAACACACACACACACACACACGGACTGCGATTGTGGTAGAATCAAAAGTGTGTATATCCAGTCCATGCCTCAGACGGGATGTTTCCTGCTGTCTGAGCCGCTGATCGCATACAGTGTACTGACTTAGTTTTCTGTGAAGCCGCAACATCCAAATGTCCACTTTAATGATTTATAATCGCTCGGGACAGGATGGGTTCCATTCTGAATCAGGTTCCTCTCAAGGTTTCCTCCTTAACCCTTTGATGCAAAACATATGCACACCCCTTCTAATGCACAACATGGGTCAAAATTCATTTTCCAGGTTATTTCATGCTGACTGAGTTTTTCTTTGCTCTATCTTTTGAAATCAATTTATTTTATGATTGAATATTCCAAGTATTCTTTAAATATCTTGTTTTTAATTACCACAAATCTCATCTCATCTCATTATCTCTAGCCGCTTTATCCTTCTACAGGGTCGCAGGCAAGCTGGAGCCTATCCCAGCTGACTACGGGCGAAAGGCGGGGTACACCCTGGACAAGTCGCCAGGTCATCACAGGGCTGACACATAGACACAGACAACCATTCACACTCACATTCACACCTACGCTCAATTTAGAGTCACCAGTTAACCTAACCTGCATGTCTTTGGACTGTGGGGGAAACCGGAGCACCCGGAGGAAACCCACGCGGACACGGGGAGAACATGCAAACTCCACACAGAAAAGCCCTCGCCGGCCACGGGGCTCGAACCTGGACCTTCTTGCTGTGAGGCGACAGCGCTAACCACTACACCACCGTGCCGCCCTTACCACAAATCATTAATTAAATTTTTTCTTTCCTACTTTATGAACAAAAATACTTTTTATATTACTACACATGGGTCATCCAAGTGTGATTTAAAATTAAATCTCATCTCATCATCTCTAGCCGCTTTATCCTGTTCTACAGGGTCGCAGGCAAGCTGGAGCCTATCCCAGCTGACTACGGGTGAAAGGCGGGGTACACCCTGGACAAGTCGCCAGGTCATCACAGGCCTGACACATAGACACAGACAACCATTCACACTCACATTCACACCTACGCTCAATTTAGAGTCACCAGTTAACCTAACCTGCATGTCTCTGGACTGTAGGGGAAACCGGAGCACCCGGAGGAAACCCACGCGGTCACGGGGAGAACATGCAAACTACGCACAGAAAGGCCCTCGCCAGCCCCGGGGCTCGAACCCAGGACCTTCTTGCTGTGAGGCGACAGCGCTAACCACTACACCACCGTGCCGCCCTAAAATTAAATCTCTTAATACTATAATAATAATAATTTGTTTCAAGTAATTACTTTAGCAGTGAACGGGGCCAGTTATTTATTTATTAACTATGTCGTTAGCTAAGCCAACTACAATAAAATTAGCTAACTAAAGTAGAATACGTCAACAGCTCGGTAGCTAATAGTAATTACTTGTAACTTTCTGACAAGTAATCTACTCACTCTCAAGGTAACCGAAACATCATCAATTTTTTCTAAGGTAATGTTCGAACAATTGAAAAACATTACTTGCATGTATTAGATGGGCAAAGGGCGCTGTGCTGAGCTGTGAAATGTCTGACACAAGCACAATTCACAGTTCCCACCAAACGCTGGAGTAAATGCATGCGGGCCGGTTCTGACCCATGTGTGTAAACTTGATGTAGAATTACAAAAGCTGTGCTTGTTCATAACTTAAGAAAGGAAAAATAAAAATGATGACTTACATGTTGAGTGACATGTTGATCCTGGGATCGAGATGCTGGCCTCTTCTGCCCCTCAGACCTGCTTGATCCATCCTGGTGCTCTGTGTCTGGTCGGAGTTTTATCGCACCGCTCCTGTGAAGGACGGCCCCATGAGGACAGTTGAGGGTTATACCTGTTAAAACTGTTAATATTATAGTCAGGCTGTCTGTTGTTGCCCAAATGAGGATGGGTTCCCTTTTGAGTCTGGTTCCTCTCGAGGTTTCTTCCTCATGTCGTCTGAGGGAGTTTTTCCTTGCCACCGTCGCCACAGGCTTGCTCATTGGGGATAGATTAGGGATAAAATTAGCTCATGTTTTAAGTCGTTCAAATTCTGTAAAGCTGCTTTGCGACAATGTTTATTGTTAAAAGCGCTGTACAAATAAACTTGATTTGATTTGATTTGATGACTTGTGCTAAACAAAAACAAGATATTTACTGCATATTTGGAAAAGTAAATGACAAAATGGATTTATTTCAAAAGTAGATCATAGAAACACTCAGCCGTACATGAAATAACCTGGAAAATGAATGCAGGTCGTTTTTGACCCATGTTGTGCATTAGAAGGGTCGTGATACAAAAAGGGTTTTTATTCAAAAAGTAAGAAAGGAAAAAATAAAATAAGGATGTATGATGATCAAAAACAAGTTAATTGAGGAATACCTTGAATGCTGAATGATGGAATTAATTTATTGCAAAGATGTAGAAGATAAAAACTCAGCCGGGTCACTTTTGACCCATGTTTTGCATCAAAGGGTTTTAAGGGAGTTTTAAAACTAGTTTTGGATCTAAACCTACATCTGGATTTGTGTAAAGCTGCTTTGTGACAATGTCGGTTGTTGCTGTGCTGTTAGAGGAAAATCATCCACGACGATGTTTTATTCCTCTTATACTTCAGCAGGTTGCCAAAATGATTACATTTTAAAAAATTTATTAAAGAATGCGGCATGATTCTTTTTGATGATTTAAACTTATGTTAATGTTGTGGAACGTCTGTGAAACCGGTTAGTTCCTGTTCTCACTTATGTTAGAGTTATGTCGAGTTCGCACTTACGTTTTTTTTCCTCTTTCATGATGTTAAGAAAAAAAAGAACAAAAGCAAACAAATGAACAAAACACTGACACTGGAGACTCCTTCCATCACAATATAACAGTTATTCCACGAAATCGAGTTGTACATGAGCTGATAGCCAACGAGGTGTATAGCACCGAGTTGTCTATAAGCCATGTACAACGAGATTGAGTGGAATAACTGTTTTATTCTATCCACATTCACTGGATTTTGAGAAACGGAGCATTTTTATTTTTTGCAAATTCAATCAATAAAAACTTTATATAAAAACGTCAGACAAAATAATTTCTGCTTAGAATGTAAACAAACCAGCAAAATGACAGTCGCAATTTGTGAAAAATGCAATGATAATAATAATAATAATAAGAAGAAGAAGAAAAATAAAAAAGATATATTCTTACCATCAAATAGTTTCATTCCATTTTTTTTCTTTTTTTGTGTATTTTTTTGGGGTTTTGTTTTCAAGTAGACTTTTTATTTCATCCTCGGTTGGTTCAGCAACACGCGCCGCCATTTTGTTTTTCTCTACTCACAGTATATGAGCTGATATCCTAGTAGTGTAGAGTAGCCAATCAGAGCGCACGATTGCTCATGTCCAGTGAATGTGGATAGAATATACGCGGCCCCAGGAAACCACCAGCCAAGCAGCACGCCGGCCCTCACACAACCGCTCCCGTGGTGCTGAAGAAACAGCAGCATTTCAGCACTATTATTTTGGACAGCCAGGAACAGCATGACCATGGGGCGGGGCCTGCTGATCACACACAGCTGGAGCAGCATAATCGGCACCTTAATTCACCCTCCTCAAGTAGTCAGGGGAGTAAAAAAGGTGCCGTGGCTTTCAGTCAGCTCTCAAGTATATGCAAGTGCTCACTCTCTCTCTCTTAGTAGGCAATCTTGCCGACGCCAAGGACAATAACAGAGTTTGAGTACCCCAACACACAGTTTACTGGCAAACTCCCCTGCTTCCGAAGCCTCTGGACCGCCGAAGACTCTGGCTCAGTCAGCCCCTGCCTGTGACCTCGCCCTAGGCCAGTTTGGGCTCCCAGGCTTCTGCACAGACTGCACTAAACACACCATTTGCTCTCCCTACATTTCCCCTTCCATAATTCTCCAATCAATATCACGTTCATGTTGCATTGAAGATTTGGCTTCTGTGTCTGTGTTCTCTCCTTCGTAGCAGCAAGTGGAGAGTGTTATGTTTATATATATATATATATATATATATATATATATATATATATATATATATAAAATCTCATTATCTGTAGCCACTTTATCCTGTTCTACAGGGTCGCAGGCGAGCTGGAGCCTATCCCAGCTGACTACGGGCGAAAGGCGGGGTACACCCTGGACAAGTCGCCAGGTCATCACAGGGCTGACACATAGACACAGACAACCATTCACACTCACATTCACACCTACGCTCAATTTAGAGTCACCAGTTAACCTAACCTGCATGTCTTTGGACTGTGGGGGAAACCGGAGCACCCGGAGGAAACCCACGCGGACACGGGGAGAACATGCAAACTCCACACAGAAAGGCCCTCGCCGGCCACGGGGCTTGAACCCGGACCTTCTTGCTGTGAGGCGACAGTGCTAACCACTACACCACCGTGCCGCCCCTGAAGTCAAATCATAAAAAAAAAAAAATCAACAGTAGAACTCATGACTATGTTTTATAATGAAAGTAAGATCATTTATACACTCACAATGGTTAGAGAAGCAGCTTCGGGGCCAAAAGGTCACTGGTTCGATTCCCTGGACCAGCAGGACTGGCTGAAGTGCCCGTGAGTGAGGCACCTTGAGCAAACCCGGCAAGAGTGGTGGTGTACATTGTATCTGATTAGCCAAAGAAAAGCTGATGATGTGATAATCTGTTTGATCGGTGTCCAACCAAAATGAAACAGAGCAATGAAGGTCTCAGTGTAAGACAAGAAGCTCATGAAGCAATGGACCCGTCATACATAGTGGCCACCGTACAAGCCTCTGGAGGCAGTGTGATGATCTGGGGTTGATTCAGTTGGTCAGGTCAAGACTCAGCAACCTCATGGGGCAATAAAATGAAGTCAGCTAACAACCTGAATCTACTGAATGACCAGGTCATCATCACATCAAAGGATTTTTTCTCTTTTTTTTGGATAAGTTTAGGGCTCAGATTGTGATGGTGGTTCAGGAAGCATTAGGAACCATTTTCACACACCACAGAGTCCTGACCTTAACCCCAGAGAAAGTCTTTGGGATGCTGGAGAAAACTTTACAGACGGGTTCGACTCTCCAATCATCAAAACAAGATCTATGTGCACCATAATCAAAGTTGAATGCAGTTCAGTGAAATATTAGTGTGGGCAACTTTATGGTAAAGAGCAAAAATAAAAATAGGCATAGACTTCCAAGGTTTCATGAACATCTGATCTTTCCTACCCAAAATCTTAGACAGGAAAGGTGCTTTGGAGATTGAACACAAGCTCGACAGGTCAATCGGTTAATTTTGGAAAACTCAGCAAATCAGGGCTCATAATTCTGATCATTCCCAGGCTGATAGACATTCCATCAAACACTTCTTATCTTCCTTCTTGTGTTTTGGTGTTTGAACAGGCAGAATCATATCACACTGATGGAAGTAAATGTGACTTGAAGAGAGTTTAAATCAGGCACAAGAAACACAGCTGAGTTTTATTCTACAACCCCGATTCCAAAAAAGTTGGGACAAAGTACAAATTGTAAATAAAAACGGAATGCAATGATGTGGAAGTTTCAAAATTCCATATTTTATTCAGAATAGAACATAGATGACATATCAAATGTTTAAACTGAGAAAATGTATCATTTAAAGAGAAAAATTAGGTGATTTTAAATTTCATGACAACAACACATCTCAAAAAAGTTGGGACAAGGCCATGTTTACCACTGTGAGACATCCCCTTTTCTCTTTACAACAGTCTGTAAACGTCTGGGGACTGAGGAGACAAGTTGCTCAAGTTTAGGGATAGGAATGTTAACCCATTCTTGTCTAATGTAGGATTCTAGTTGCGCATCTGTCTTAGGTCTTTTTTGTCGTACCTTCCGTTTTATGATGCGCCAAATGTTTTCTATGGGTGAAAGATCTGGACTGCAGGCTGGCCAGTTCAGTACCCGGACCCTTCTTCTACGCAGCCATGATGCTGTAATTGATGCAGTATGTGGTTTGGCATTGTCATGTTGGAAAATGCAAGGTCTTCCCTGAAAGAGACGTCGTCTGGATGGGAGCATATGTTGCTCTAGAACCTGGATATACCTTTCAGCATTGATGGTGTCTTTCCAGATGTGTAAGCTGCCCATGCCACACGCACTAATGCAACCCCATACCATCAGAGATGCAGGCTTCTGAACTGAGCGCTGATAACAACTCGGGTCGTCCTTCTCCTCTTTAGTCCGAATGACACGGCGTCCCTGATTTCCATAAAGAACTTCAAATTTTGATTCGTCTGACCACAGAACAGTTTTCCACTTTGCCACAGTCCATTTTAAATGAGCCTTGGCCCAGAGAAGACGTCTGCGCTTCTGGATCATGTTTAGATGCGGCTTCTTCTTTGAACTATAGAGTTTTAGCTGGCAACGGCGGATGGCACGGTGAATTGTGTTCACAGATAATGTTCTCTGGAAATATTCCTGAGCCCATTTTGTGATTTCCAATACAGAAGCATGCCTGTATGTGATGCAGTGCCGTCTAAGGGGCCGAAGATCACGGGCACCCAGTATGGTTTTCCGGCCTTGACCCTTACGCACAGAGATTCTTCCAGATTCTCTGAATCTTTTGATGATATTATGCACTGTAGATGATGATATGTTCAAACTCTTTGCAATTGTACACTGTCGAACTCCTTTCTGATATTGCTCCACTATTTGTCGGTGCAGAATTAGGGGGATTGGTGATCCTCTTCCCATCTTTACTTCTGAGAGCCGCTGCCACTCCAAGATGCTCTTTTTATACCCAGTCATGTTAATGACCTATTGCCAATTGACCTAATGAGTTGCAATTTGGTCCTCCAGCTGTTCCTTTTTTGTACCTTTAACTTTTCCAGCCTCTTATTGCCCCTGTCCCAACTTTTTTGAGATGTGTTGCTGTCATGAAATTTCAAATGAGCCAATATTTGGCATGAAATTTCAAAATGTCTCACTTTCGACATTTGATATGTTGTCTGTGTTCTATTGTGAATACAATATCAGTTTTTGAGATTTGTAAATTATTGCTTTCCATTTTTATTTACAATTTGTACTTTGTCCCAACTTTTTTGGAATCGGGGTTGTACATTAGTAAAGCTAGGTGTGATGCAGACATGGCTGAGAACTCAACACATTTACCTTTGGGTAAATAAGAGATTATATGAGTTACTATATCCTTCCTGGCAAAAAAGCTCAAACTAATCTGTCCATTTTCCTCTGACTTCTCTTATCATCAAGACTTTTGTTTGTGTGAAAACCCCAGGAGATTTCTCAGCAGTTAATGAAATACTCAAACCAGTCCATTTGGCACTGAGAAAGTCACACTTTGAGATCACAATTTTTCCCGTTCTGATGTTTGAACATCGTGAACGTTAACTGAAGCTCTTGATTTGTATCTGCGTGATTGTATGCATCGTGCTGCTGTCAAGGGATTGGCTGATTACAGAACCGCATCAAACAGCAGGTGGATGCATGGGTGTTCCTAATAAAGCGGCCAGTGAGTGTATATTATAATATTTTCTGTATTATAAACTACAGAGTTGATGCTGACATGTTTTAGTCAGCCTTTTAGTTATTTAGAATCATTAAAGAAAAGAATTCATATACATATTGTGGATGATGAAACCGGTTATGTTTTCTCATATTATTTGTTCGTAGCACATTTGGTAAAATTCATAATAATAATGGAATCAGGACGGGACTTGGGAAATTTTCTAAATAAATAAACACACTATCAAAAAGACAAACTGTGCATTTACAAATAGTAATATTTTCGCAAAAGGAATGAATTTAACTCCTTTGTGCGTAAATTTTTTTAAAAACATATCCAGATGTTTGTTTTTTATGACTTAAAATAGCATATTATATAAATTTGGATTTTGTCTAAATATCACAAAGAAATAAAAAAAATAAATAAATGTGTCACAATAATGTTGAATTAAATTTTATTTTAATTTTAAAAAGAAAGAAAACAGAATTTTTAAAAAATCTAGAATTTAAAAAGATGAGGCATTTTATTTAAATCTGGTAGACGTATTTATTTATTTAAGTTGGATTTTTTTTTTGCTCGTAATGATACCATGCACATGCAGCACTGTGGATGGCAAATTATCTAGACAGCAAAAAAAAATTATATATATATATATATCCAGATGGTTGTTTTTTATGACTTAAAATAGGATTTTAGGATTTTAAATAAATTTGGATTTTGTCTAAATATCACAAAAATAAATAAATAAATGGGTAAAAAACAAATACATTTTGAATTTAAAAATTTAAAATATATATTTTTTTTAAAAAAAGAAAGAAAAAATTATTATTTTTTTTAAAATCTAGATTTTAAAAAGATAGGCATTGGTTAAAGTCTGATTTATTTATTTACGTATTTAAGTTGGAATTTTTTTGTCTAAAGTTTATAATGATCCCATGCATATGCAGCACTGAGAATGGCAAATTATCTAGCCAGCAAAAGATAATGATTTACAGCTCATATTTTCTTATAAAACCTTAAAATGTGTCTCAGTAAGTGTGGAGATTGTAACTAATAATATTAATTTACAGAGATTTAGCCACAATTTCACCCAAATTAAAATTACACACACAATACGTACCTTCAGGTTGAGCGTGAGCCAAGGATCCTTATCTTCAGTCTTCTCACATGTGCAGTGCGGCACGACAAGACCTGAAGTTTCATTTTAAGACTTGACTTCACCCAAAGGAGGAATCTACAGAGAAGGAAGTCTGTACTGCTGATGATGAAAAATACCAACTCTGCAAAGTGTAGAACCTCACATTCTCTCTTTTTAAAGTGCTGACATCAACTCGTGTGTCATCGCTCACCAACTCGCTCTGACTTCACTTTAATTTCATTCACTTTAATATTTTGGTCTTTAGGACAAACAAAGTGACCCGCTGCGTCTCAAAATCAGAATTTTCACAACAGAGCTTTCTTTTTAAATAGCCCAAGAGCATTAGCTCAAAATTGAGTCCAACCCGGAACAAATTAGTAACAAGCTGAACTTTTCAGAATATGTTCAGAATACCCTTAGGAATAACATACTAAAAATCCCTGGAATCCACCTTGTGCTCTCTGAGAAATTCAAGATGGCGTCCAAAATGGCCGCCGATTGGAGATTTTTCAATATCTCAGGGATAAAACATAATATAAATGCAATTAAAATGTTAAATTATATGTTCTCTCATACAAGCAATGCAAATTCACCATTGTCACACTGTTAAAATTAAAATTAACCAAGATTACAAGGTCATTAATGTGGAAATTACATGGAATTTGATGGTTGACATGATTGACAGATTAGCTTAGTAGGCTACCTACATACATGAACATAATGTAAGACAACAATTAGACATCAATTTCCTTAATATTTAGTGCATCTTTAAGCTTTGATAAAATATTAAAGGGAAATTAAATTTGAGAACTCTATCTTCTAAAACTACAATGGCAAGCTGTTTCAGTACACTTCTTCAACATTCCGGTGACTTTCATGACAAAAAGGTCTGCCTCGATAAAAGCTCTTGCTTATAAACAATGAGTAGACTTAAACACTTCTCAGTGCCTCAGTTGTAATGCTTGGACCTTTGTATCATCAATGAAGTAAGGAATTTATTCAAGCTTGTTTAAGGGTGGAAAAAAATTCATCTTTGAGTTTCTAGCGCCAGTCTTTACTACTAGCAATGCCAGTGTGTTCGGACAAAAAATGACTGAACTCAGCATGACCTTTTAACATGCCATTTTTCACTTTACACCACCAATTTACTTTAATTAATATTAATGAAAATAAGTGCTCCAACCCCTAGTAATTGTGTTTGTTGTTTTGTGAACAGAATAGGATGATACGGAGTGAACGAGTAACCAATGGATCCACACTCTATAATCGGTAGTGTACATTAAATAGCACATGTATAGATTTACAATTATAAGTCTGTAATTATTAGTCCTAAACATTAAGAACTGAAGCCATTTCAAAAACATATGAGATATCTTCATGATACCATAACGATTATTTTGTCATAACAGTCATTGTTATTTCTTCTTGGATGTGAATTTATGGGCCAGGGCGTTTCAAGATTGATACTTGATTCAAGGATTGGACTGGATGAAACCTATACACATTCATAGAATCTGATGAGGATGATGACTGCATTGATTGATTTATGGATTGATTTATGATAGATGTATTGGTATATGAATCTACCAATTAAATATGATTGTCTGGTTGACTGATGTGTTCGATTTATTGATTGTTGAAGTTGAAAGTTATAGAACAATGACCAGTTGTCTTCTTGTAAATAGGTTCATTATTTGAGGAACACTCAGTCACCATGATTTATTGTGTTGGATTAGCTTCTTGTTATAATGAACAATATATGTAAATAAATTGTTATAATGGATTGAAGGTAATGTTTTGGAGTTCATGATGTTTTTGGTTTTAGTGAAACTCCCAGTGCCAAAAATATGACAATCTAACCAGACATGGCAAGCGAACACATTATACACAAATATACTGTTATAATAATGTGTCCATTGTTATTATATAATGTTAATACACAATGTAATTAATACACACATGTTGGAATTTACTCTCCTACCCTACAAAACATATATTCTGACCTTTTAATTGCATTAATATTTTGTTTTGGGCCTGAGATATGGGCAGATCTCCATTTGGTGGCCATTTTGGACGCCATCTTGAATTTCTCAGAGAGCACAAGGGGGATTTCCGGGGACTTTTAGTATGTTATTCCTAAAGGTATTCTGAACATATTCTGAAATTTTCAGCTTGTTACTAATTTGTTCTGGGTATAACCCTATTACTCCTGGGCTAAAAGTTTGCTTTGAAATTGATTCTGTATTAAAGTGGGATAAGACATCCTTTACATCTACAGTGGTGCTTGAAAGTTTGTGAACCCTTTAGAATTTTCTATATTTCTGCATAAATATGACCTAAAACATCATCAGATTTTCACACAAGTCCTAAAAGTAGATAAAGAGAACCCAGTTAAACAAATGAGACAAAAATATCAGACTTGGTCATTTATTTATTGAGGAAAATGATCCAATATTACATATCTGTGAGTGGCAAAAGTATGTGAACCTCTAGGATTAGCAGTTAATTTGAAGGTGAAATTAGAGTCAGGTGTTTTCAATCAATGGGATGACAATCAGGTGTGAGTGGGCACCCTGTTTTATTTAAAGAACAGGGATCTATCAAAGTCCGATCTTCACAACATGTTTGTGGAAGTGTATCATGGCACGAACAAAGGAGATTTCTGAGGACCTCAGAAAAAGCGTTGTTGATGCTCATCAGGCTAGAAAAGGTTACAAAACCATCTCTAAAGAGTTTGGACTCCACCAATCCACAGTCAGACAGATTGTGTACAAATGGAGGAAATTCAAGACCATTGTTACCCTCCCCAGGAGTGGTTGACCAACAAAGATCACTCCAAGAGCAAGGCGTGTAATAGTCGGCGAGGTCACAAAGGACCCCAGGGCAACTTCTAAGCAACTGAAGGCCTCTCTCACATTGGCTAATATTTATGTTCATGAGTCCACCATCAGGAGAACACTGAACAACAATGGTGTGCATAGCAGGGTTGCAAGGAGAAAGCCACTGCTCTTCAAAAAGAACATTGCTGCTTGTCTGCAGTTTGCTAAAGATCACGTGGACAAGCCAGAACGCTATTGGAAAAATGTTTTGTGGATGGATGAGACCAAAATAGAACATTTTGGTTTAAATGAGAAGCATTATGTTTGGAGAAAGGAAAACACTGCATTCCAGCATAAGAACCTTATCCCATCTGTGAAACATGGTGGTGGTAGTATCATGGTTTGGGCCTGTTTTGCTGCATCTGGGCCAGGACGGCTTGCCATCATTAATGGAACAATGAATTCTGAACTATACCAGTGAATTCTAAAGGAAAATGTCAGGACATCTGTCCATGAACTGAATCTCAAGAGAAGGTAGGTCATGCAGCAAGACACCAACCCTAAGCACACAAGTCGTTCTACCAAAGAATGGTTAAAGAAGAATAAAGTTAATGTTTTGGAATGGCCAAGTCAAAGTCCTGACCTTAATCCAATCGAAATGTTGTGGAAGGACCTGAAGCGAGCAGTTCATGTGAGGAAACCCACGAACATCCCAGAGTTGAAGCTGTTCTGTACGGAGGAATGGGCTAAAATTCCTCCAAGCCGGTGTGCAGGACTGATCAAGAGTTACCGCAAATGTTTAGTTGCAGTTATTGCTGCACAAGGGGGTCACACCAGATACTGAAAGCAAAGGTTCACATACTTTTGCAACTCACAGATATGTGACATGAATGTGAGTGTGAATGGTTGTCTGTGTCTATGTGTCAGCCCTGTGATGGCCTGGCGACTTGTCCAGGGTGTACCCCGCCTTTCACCCGTAGTCAGCTGGGATAGGCTCCAGCTTGCCTGCGACCCTGTAGAAGGATAAAGCGGCTAGAGACAATGAGATGAGAATGAGATGAGATATGTGATATTGGATCATTCTCCTCAATAAATAAATGACCAAGTCTAATATTTTTGTCTCATTTGTTTAATTGCTCATCTCATTATCTGTAGCCGCTTTATCCTGTTCTACAGGGTCACAGGCAAGCTGGAGCCTATCCCAGCTGACTACGGATGAAAGGCGGGGTACACCCTGGACAAGTCGCCAGGTCATCACAGGGCTGACACATAGACACAGACAACCATTCACACTCACATTCACACCTACAGTCAATTTAGAGTCACCAGTTAACCTAACCTGCATGTCTTTGGACTGTGGGGGAAACCGGAGCACCCGGAGGAAACCCACGCGGACACGGGGAGAACATGCAAACTCCACACAGAAAGGCCCTCGCCGGCCACGGGGCTCGAACCCGGACCTTCTTGCTGTGAGGCAACAGCGCTAACCACTACGTCACCGTGCCGCCCAGGACAGTGCATGATGCAGATAAATTTGTTCATTCCTTTGTTATCTCTAGGTTGAGTTTTATAATAATTTAGTGTCAGAATGTTCCAGTAAGTGCATAAACACAATCCAGTTAGTCCAGAATGCAGCGCGAAGAGTCTTTACTAGAACTAGAAGATATGACCACATCACCCTGATCTTATCCACATTGCATTGGCTCCCAATCAAATTTCACACTGATTATAAAATACTCCTATTGACCTATAAAGCACTGAATGGTCTCGCGCCACAGTACCTGCATGAACTTCTGTTTCTTTATGACCCACTATGTCTATTTAGATCAAAAGTTGCAGGTTATTTGTTGGTACCTCATATAGTGAAGGTGACATCACAGGTTGGGCAGTGGCTAGACCTTGCTTGGAGCTGGTCTAGAATGGAGATGTAAAGCGCCTCCTTCCCTCCACGAGCCTTACTTCAACAAAACAGACTTCACACTAAAACTATAACGAATTTCCTGGTTACACAGTTATACTTTGTGACTACTGTATACAGGACACAGTTATAGAAGGGACTTATTTATAATCATGGTATCTGTTATCACCCAGATGAGGATGGGCTCCCTTTTGAGTCTGGTTCCTCTCAAGGTTTCTTCGTGCCGTCTGAGGGAGAGTTTCCTCACCATTGTCACATCAGGGATAAATTTTGTTCATATGTTTAAAGTCGGCGGCACGGTGGTGTAGTGGTTAGCGCTGTCGCCTCACAGCAAGAAGGTCCTGGGTTTGAGCCCCGGGGCCGGCGAGGGCCTTTCTGTGCGGAGTTTGCATGTTCTCCCCGTGTCCGCGTGGGTTTCCTCCGGGTGCTCCGGTTTCCCCCACAGTCCAAAGACATGCAGGTTAGGTTAACTGGTGACTCTAAATTGAGCGTAGGTGTGAATGTGAGTGTGAATGGTTGTCTGTGTCTATGTGTCAGCCCTGTGATGACCTGGCGACTTGTCCAGGGTGTACCCCGCCTTTCGCCCGTTGTCAGCTGGGATAGGCTCCAGCTTGCCTGTGACCCTGTAGAAGGATAAAGTGGCTACAGATAATGAGATGAGATGTTTAAAGTCTTTATTTTTCTGTAAAGCTGCTTTGCGACAGAAGTACTGTACAAATAAACTGACTTATAAACAGTTACAGTACAGTGCTATAGCTAGTTTCCTTTTCCTGGTCAGTTTCACAGGTAATTTATTTCTCGATGACTCAGATGTGTCACTTTTCACAAGGAAGTGGACGGCGTGTAAAGAAGAAGAAGAGGAACGGCTGACAAAAGACAAGGAAAGGAAAAAACAAGACAAAATGTACAACTTCTACATATGTACGAATGTAAAATGTGGATATCAGAGCAGCTGCACTGCAAAAAATAAAAATCTTAGGAAGTTTATTTGTCTATTTTCAAGTCAAAACATCTTGCCACCCTTATTATAAGACATAATTGCCCAACAAGCAAAACCTCATTTAGCTAGAAAGGCTAGTTTTTAGACAGTCCATCCATCTTGAAAATCTTGTATAGACAAAATGTCTTGAAAAAGTCTTATTTGGAGCACCTTTGAAAATAAAACAAGTTGTTTTTTTTAAAACAAGTAAGTACATTTTGGACATTTGTCAAATGCGGTTCATCTTGTTTCAAGAAAAAAAAAAAAGTATGCTTGTTTTGGGAATAAATGAACTTTACTGAAATCTTTGAATCTAGTGCCCCCAAACTGCACTGTTGCTTTGGCGTTGTGTAAGCACTGTAAGTCAAAATGCGTAGACTTTATTTTTTTGGTGCCTGAGGTCCTGGGGAAGTGGAATCTTAAGAAATGTTTTAATGTTTGAATGTTGAAATGGGAAAAAAAATAAACTTGTTGCAATGCTACACGTGTCGTCAACTTGATTCAAGATAGTCTCTGGTCTCATATCTAGAGTATTTTACTAATTACAGGTCACAAAAGGAGAATCTGGGCGGCACGGTGGTGTAGTGGTTAGCGCTGTCGCCTCACAGCAAGAAGGTCCGGGTTCGAGCCCCGTGGCCGGCGAGGGCCTTTCTGTGTGGAGTTTGCATGTTCTCCCCGTGTCCGTGTGGGTTTCCTCCGGGTGCTCCGGTTTCCCCCACAGTCCAAAGACATGCAGGTTAGGTTAACTGGTGACTCTAAATTGAGCGTAGGTGTGAATGTGAGTGTGAATGGTTGTCTGTGTCTGTGTGTCAGCCCTGTGATGACCTGGCGACTTGTCCAGGGTGTACCCCGCCTTTCGCCCATAGTCAGCTGGGATAGGCTCCAGCTTGCCTGCGACCCTGTAGAACAGGATAAAGCGGCTACAGATAATGAGATGAGAAGAAAAGGAGAATCTTTCAAGCTAGCAATGCTTAGTTGTAGAATTTAACAATCCTAATATTAGTATATTTATCTTAAATTCAGTTTTTACTGCTAAGACTTTGTCATGAATTTAAGTGAAATACCCTTAAAATAAAATAAATAAAAATGACTTGAATGGCTAAATGTAAGAAGTACGATCTTGTTATAAGAACTATTTTGATTATTTTGAGTTAATCAGATCTCGCATAATAAGTTCCCCGATCTTATTTTGGAATTATTTCATCTAAAAACAGGTTAGAATTTTCATCTTACTTTAAGAAATCTTACCAAGTCAAATTTGACTAGTTCCACTGGCAGATTTTTTTCACCTAATTCAAGCAAATATGCTTCGTTTTAATCTTTTATTTCGTATTTTTGAAAGGCCATTTTTTGCAGTGTACCAATCACATCAATGCGCTCGTTCCAATACGTTATCGTTTCTATAGTAACAGCTTTTGCGGAGGGACTTGTACAGAGGACACAAAACTGTTTTTTTTCCTTCTTTTAAAATGTGTAATCATTAATATAAAGTTTTCTGTCACACACGCCATTACTCAACACGAGTATCACGAATAGGAATAACAGTTCGACAGGCATATTTACAAATCGTCCATTTTTGACTGATCACGTCTTCTTTTTCCCCTTCTCCTTTCATACTCCTTCTTCCTTTTGTCATTTACTTAAGTGCAGGTGTTACGCACCAATTTTCTCCACTCAGTCCTGATGGCAGCTTTTCTTTTCCATTCATTTAAGGGCATTTTTACAAGCGTCTTTGTATTGTAGCTTTGGCCTTCCAATTTTATGGGTAACTTTTGCTAGCTCACCATACAAAAGAGCTTTTGTAGGCCTGTTGTTATCCATTCTTGTTACATGTCCAAGCCAACGAAGGCAATTGGCAACCAGCAGGAGTTCTATATCTTTTACCCCAGCTCTTGTTAGGACTTCTTCATTACTAACAAAATGATCCCACTTGATCTTCAAGATAATCCTCAAATGGTGTTGTTGCACTATTCTTAATTTATGAACTTGACGTTGATAGTGGGCGGCGCGGTGGTGTAGTGGTTAGCACTGTCGCCTCACAGCGAGAAGGTCCGGGTTCCAGCCCCGTGGCCGGCGAGGGCCTTTCTGTGCGGAGTTTGCATGTTCTCCCCGTGTCCGCGTGGGCTTCCTCCGGGTGCTCCGGTTTCCCCCACAGTCCAAAGACATGCAGGTTAGGTTAACTGGTGACTCTAAATTGACCGTAGGTGTGAATGTGAGTGTGAATGGTTGTCTGTGTCTATGTGTCAGCCCTGTGATGACCTGGCGACTTGTCCAGGGTGTACCCCGCCTTTCACCCGTAGTCAGCTGGGATAGGCTCCAGCTCGCCTGCGACCCTGTAGAACAGGATAAAGCGGCTAGAGATAATGAGATGTTGATAGAGAGTCCATGTTTCATAAGTAATGGCATGAGGCACTGGTTATAAACTTTAATTTTTGTTGATGTCAGATTATGCGAGTCAAAGACATGCTGCTGCAATCTCCCGAAAGCACAAGATACTGCCTGTATGCGAGCTGTTACTTCCTCTTTCATTCCGCAGTCGTTGGTGACATAGGTACCGAGGTACTTGAAACGATTTACATTAGAAAGTTTAACACCATCTATGTAGAAATCAATATCAGGTCCGATACACATAATCTCTGTTTTGGTGGTATTGATTCGCAGTCCCATCTTTTTAGTAGATTCGTTATGATTTTTATTTAATTAGCTTTGCCATAGCAAAGCCACTACACCTTGCGCCAATTACAGTGGCCCCATTGTACCGAATCTGCATGTCTTTGGGGGAAACCAGAGCACGCGGAGGAAACCCATGCAGACAACATGCAAACTCCACACAGAAAGGCCCCTGTCGGCCACGAGGTTCGAACCTGGAACCTTCTTGCTGTAAGGGGACATTGATAACCACTACACCACCATGCCGCCCCTACAGTTATAAGCCGTAAGCAGTATCTGAAGTCCAGTTGGTGTATCACTGAAGATGGCTATATTGTCAGCATATTGAGCTTCTCTTATACAGTTGTGTTCAAAATAATAGCAGTGTGTTTAAAAACGTGAGTAAAGCTCAAAATCCTTATAATAGTTTTTATTTCCATGCATTGGGAACACTGCACATTATATTCTACATCAAAACATGAAGAAAAATGTATCAATATTTTAATTACTTTACAGAAAATGAAGAAAAATGAACATTGGGCTGTTCAAAAAATAGCAGTGTCTGCATTTTTCATTACAAACTCCAAATATTTACTGTATAAACTGAAAAATCTTAAGGATTTAGTATTCCTGTGAATCACTAAACTACTATTTAGTTGTATAACCACGGTTTCTGAGAACTTCTGGCACCTGTGGACAGGTATTCCAGCCCAGGATGATTTGACAACATTCCACAATTCCTCTGCATTTCTTGGTTTTGCCTCAGAAACAGCATTTTTGACGTCACCCCACAAGTTTTCTATCGGATTAAGGTCCGGGGATTGGCCTGGCCATTCCATAACTTTCATTTTGTTGGTCTTGAACCCTGATGCTGCTCGCTTACTGGTGTGTTTGGGGTCGTTGTCTTGTTGAAACACCCATTTCAAGGGCATTTCCTCTTCAGCATAAGGCAACATGACCTCTTCAAGTATTTTGATATATGCAAACTGATCCATGATCCCTGGTATGCGATAAATGGGCCCGACACCACAGTAAGAGAAACATCCCCATATCATGATGCTTGCACCACCATGCTTCACAGTCTTCAGAGTGTACTGTGGCTTGAATTCAGTGTCTGGGGGTCGTCTGAAAAACTGCCTGCGGCTCTTGGACCCAAAAAGAACAATTTTACTTTCATCAGTCCACAAAATGTTTCTCCATTTCTCTTTAGGCCAGTCGATGTGTTCTTTGGCAAATTGTGTCCTCTTCAGCACGTCTTTTTTTTTTTAACAGTGGAACTTTGCGGGGGCTTCTTGCCGATAGATTAGCTTCACACAGGCGTCTTCTAATTGTCACAGTACTCACAGGTAACTTCAGACCGTCTCTGATCACCCTGGAGCTGATCATTGGCTGAGTCTTTGCCATTCTGGCTATTCTTCGATCCATTCGAATGGTAGTCTTCTGTTTTCTTCCACGTCTCTCTGGCTTTGCTGTCCATTTTAAAGCACTGGAGATCATTTTAGCCGAGCAGCCCATCATTTTCTGCACTTCTTTACAGTATACGTTTTACCTCTCCAATCAACGTTTTAATCAAAGCACGCTGTTCTTCTGAACAATGTCTGGAACGACCCATGTTTCTCAGGTTTTCAGAGAGAAATGGATGTACAACATGTGCTGCTTCATCCTTAAATTAGGGCCACCTGACTGACATCTGTTTTTTCACAGAATGAATGACCTCACTAATTAAACTCCACACTGCTATTATTTTGAACACATCCCTTTCACTTAATTATTCGATTACACAGACTCGGGAGCATGCATATCATGAATGTTGGGTCTGTTGGTTTTCTATGACTCTACTACACCTACTGGTAAATAATTTGCCATGTAGTAATATAATTTCCACCAAAAACAGTGATTGATCTGGTTAGTCGTGTTGGACTGCTATTATTTTGAACACAAGTGTATATTCCGTCAGAACCTTGGTCTTACGCTTGAGTCTTTCCAGATCAAACAAATCTCCATCATAACGGAACCTGATTTTTATACCACGCTCGTGTTTAATTTTCTTATACGCTAGCCATAGAAGGACAGCAGTATACAGTGGTGCTTGAAAGTTTGTGAACCCTTTAGAATTTTCTATATTTCTGCATAAATATGAACTCAAACATCATCAGATTTTCATATAAGTCCTAAAAGTAGATAAAGAGAACCCAGTTAAACAAATGAGACAAAAATATCATACTTGGCCATTTATTTATTGAGGAAAATGATCCAATATTACATATCTGTGAGTGGCAAAAGTATGTGAACCTCTAGGATTAGCAGTTAATTTGAAGGTGAAATTAGAGTCAGGTGTTTTCAATCAATGGGATGACAATCAGGTGTGAGTGGGCACCCTGTTTTATTTAAAGAACAGGGATCTATCAAAGTCTGATCTTCACAACACATGTTTATTAAAGTGCATCATGGCACGAACAAAGGAGATTTCTGAGGACCTCAGAAAAAGCGATGTTGATGCTCATCAGGCTGGAAAAGGTTACAAAACCATCTCTAAAGAGTTTGGACTCCACCAATCCACAGTCAGACAGATTGTGTACAAATGGAGGACATTCAAGACCATTGTTACCCTCCCCAGGAGTGGTCGACCAACAAAGATCACTCCAAGAGCAAGGCGTGTAATAGTCGGCGAGGTCACAAAGGACCCCAGGGTAACTTCTAAGCAACTGAAGGCCTCTCTCACATTGGCTAATGTTAATGTTCATGAGTCCACCATCAGGAGAACACTGAACAACAATGGTGTGCATGGCAGGGTTGCAAGGAGAAAGCCACTGCTCTCCAAAAAGAACATTGCTGCTCGTCTGCAGTTTGCTAAAGATCACGTGGACAAGCCAGAAAGCTATTGGAAAAATGTTTTGTGGACGGATGAGACCAAAATAGAATTTTTTGGTTGAAATGAGAGGCGTTATGTTTGGAGAAAGCAAAGCACTGCATTCAAGCATAAGAACCATCTGTGAAACATGGTAGTGGTAGTATCATGGTTTGGGCCTGTTTTGCTGCATCTGGGCCAGGACGGCTTGCCATCATTGACGGAACAATGAATTCTGAATTATACCAGCAAATTCTAAAGGAGGGCGGCACGGTGGTGTAGTGGTTAGCGCTGTCGCCTCACAGCAAGAAGGTCCTGGGTTCGAGCCCCAGGGCCGGCGAGGGCCTTTCTGTGTGGAGTTTGCATGTTCTCCCCGTGTCCGCGTGGGTTTCCTCCGGGTGCTCCGGTTTCCCCCACAGTCCAAAGACATGCAGGTTAGGTTAACTGGTGACTCTAAATTGAGCGTAGGTGTGAATGTGAGTGTGAATGGTTGTGTGTCTATGTGTCAGCCCTGTGATGACCTGGCGACTTGTCCAGGGTGTACCCCGCCTTTCGCCCGTAGTCAGCTGGGATAGGCTCCAGCTTGCCTGCAACCCTGTAGAACAGGATAAAGCGGCTACAGATAATGAGATGAGAGATGAATTCTAAAGGAAAATGTCAGGACATCTGTCCATGAACTGAATCTGAAGAGAAGGTGGGTCATGCAGCAAGACAACGACCCTAAGCACACAAGTCGTTCTACCAAAGAATGGTTAAAGAAGAATAAAGTGAATGTTTTGGAATGGCCAAGTCAAAGTCCTGACCTTAATCCAATGGAAATGTTGTGGAAGGACCTGAAGTGAGCAGTTTATGTGAGGAAACCCACCAACATCCCAGAGTTGAAGCTGTTCTGTACGGAGGAACGGGCTAAAATTCCTCCAAGCCGGTGTGCAGGACTGATCAACAGTTACTGGAAATGTTAAGCTACAGTTATTGCTGCACAAGGGGGTCACACCAGATACTGAAAGCAAAGGTTCACATACTTTTGCCACTCACAGACATGCAATATTGGATCATTTTCCTCAATAAATAAATGACCAAGTATAATATTTTTGTCTCATTTGTTTAACTGGGTTCTCTTTATCTACTTTTAGGACTTGTGTGAAAATCTGATGATGTTTTAGGTCATATTTATGCAGAAATATAGAAAATTCTAAAGGGTTCACAAATTTTCAAGCACCACTGTAGATTCCATAAAAGGTAGGTGCCAGTTTGCATCCTTGTTTGACTCCGCTGTTGTAATCAAAAGCTCTCGTGAGTTCTCCGCCTACTATAAGCCTAGCATTCACATTGGCATACAGCTTTTTGATGATTCTGATGAACTTCGCAGGGCAGCCAAGCTTCCGTAAGATGTGAAAAAGGAGCTCTCTACTGACCGTGTCAAAAGCTTTTGTGAAATCCACAGGTTTCTTTGCTGTTCTCTTGTCTTCTCCATTACTTGGCGGAGTGTAAAAATGCTATCTACTGTGCTTCTTCCACTACGATACCCAGATCGTGACTGTGGATAGATCTTCTCAGCAAGAATTTTTAACCTCTGAAGAAGGATGTCAGTTTTCTGTAAGGAGACACTTATTAAACCTTTATGAAAGGAGTTCCCATCATCAGCGCTTTGCAAGTTTTTCCAACATCTTCAGGACAGAAGATTTTTAGTCACCAAGTTTTTTTTTTGCTTCTTCACTTCAAGAATGAAGGTGTTGAGGGAACAACGGTTTCTCGTCGCTATAATGTAAGTGGATATTCCATAACAGTAAATGTAATGATAAATGGATAAAAACTATCATGTGCTAGTTTTAAATAATTGATTATTCTGATTGCTGTGACAGCTTGGAAGAGGAATAAGACACAAGGTGCCATGCTGTTATAGGACAATAACCATCAACTTTAGAGTGGTGATACTGCGTAACACATCACTGAATTCTCGATTATTTTCCTGTAACGACATGCTCGCACGTATTATCATCCTCATCCTCATCCCAGCTCTTTATGGTCGATTTGTTCAGTGTTGAGGTCTACTTCCCCCCCCACGTGCTAATTAGGTTTTGTTGTAATGGTGTTTATAAAATTGTCATAAAATAGTCTTTTGTACCCTTTATAATTTAAGATACCAACCCCCCCCCCCCCCCCCCCCCCAACTCTTCCTTATGGACAGCATTACTCGAGGAAGTTAAGAACAGACGTGACATTTAAGTCACAATAATTGCACACAATACACTTTTCTGAGGTATCAATATTCCTTTCTGACATTTATAACAATCACTTTAATTTTAAGCAGCTGATTTGACCTGAAGATTTAAAATCAATATTAATTTTTTTTAATGATTTACTTCCCTTAGGTGGCACGGTGGTGTAGTAATTAGCGCTGTCTCCTCACAGCAAGAAGGTCCGGGTTCGAGCCCCGTGGCCGGCGAGGGCCTTTCTGTGCGGAGTTTGCATGTTCTCCCCGTGTCCGCGTGGGTTTCCTCCGGGTGCTCCGGTTTCCCCCACAGTCCAAAGACATGCAGGTTAGGTTAACTGGTGACTCTAAATTGAGCGTAGGTGTGAATGTGAGTGTGAATGGTTGTCTGTGTCTATGTGTCAGCCCTGTGATGACCTGGCGACTTGTCCAGGGTGAACCCCGCCTTTCACCCGCAGTCAGCTGGGATAGGCTCCAGCTTGCCTGCGACCCTGTAGAACAGGATAAAGCGGCTAGAGATAATGAGATGAGATGAGATTTATTTCCCTCTACATCTGGGAAGGAATGACACCATACGGTCATGAATGAACAGAATTCAAAGCTACACTTGGAGAAGGACAAAGAGGAAAAGAAGGACGAGGAGGACAAGAAGAAAGACCAAGAGAAGAAGGTTGTTCCCTTTAGCACCATTAAGGGTTTCTCAGCTTGTCTTGGAGACCAAGACTAAAGTAGAACCCATAACCATCCCTCATAACAGCATCACAAACACTGCTCTTGGTTCTACAGTGAACCGAAAGGGTTTTTATTTCAACTCTCGGCCACTGACTTATTACCCGATTACAGTAACGTTAGACTATATTTTATTTTATCTCGAACTAGAAAGTCTTTTCCTAAAAGGCTGATTAAGAAAAAAAAAAAAGAGGACACTGTTTTTTTTTTCTTAAATCAAGATACATTTTTATTTCTTTTCTTAAAAAAACAAAAAATTACAAAAATTCTGAGGAGAATGACAGAAAATAAACAAACAAACAAATCGCCAAATTTTTCAGGGTGTTTGGGGTCGGGGATTACGGATTGAAAACCGATTTGAGACGAGACACTTGTTGGGACTCTGTAAGAGATCAGGGGTTCGGGTCGGTACGGTACGGGAGATACTCAGTGATGCCTGGCACAAAAATGACAGAACCATGTCGTTAGGTTGCTATTAAGCCTCATGAGGAGTTCATGCACATGAACAGACTGTACAGGTGAAGTAATGATCATCGTCCATCATGTTAAAGCACCGAAGCTGGAACAGGAACAGAGGCAGACGGTGAGCAGGACGTTACAAACTCCGCCATCTGGTTTGGACAAATTCACCTTCGCTTCAACCTTCAACGCCACGACGTTTCAGCGCTTTCCGGCTATGAAATAAACTCCTCGGGGCGGGCTGCAAGAAGTCAGATCTCAGGTTAAAACGTTATGCAGCAAATCAAGCACGTTTTTGCCCTTGGAGTCCAATGAGAGATTTTCCAGAGCGTTAAAGCATTTACATTTACAGCTCTGGGTGAAAGCAGAGTGTAAAAGAGCGTGCACGGGCTCAAATCATCACCAAAAAGAAGAAGAAGAAGAAGGAGGAGAAGAAGAAACTTATTTTAAAAACATCCTATACTGTTACAATGCTTAAGACTCACTCTCTTGCGCACACACACAAATACATTAAAACCGCAGAGATCATTTCCATATGAGATGATGTAGTGAATGAAATGTAAAAAAAAAAATTTAAAAGACAAGACAAAAACAAATGAAGCTCTCACACCAAAGAAAGGTCATGTGGATTAACACAAGTGTGCTGGATTCTGCGCCACGCCGTTTTACTGCCTTCGTTTTCTCGAAATGAGAAATTTGTTCATATTTCAGGAAAAAGGAACCAATTAAGAAGAAGAAGAAAAAAAAAGCCTTATATATCATTAAAGTCGCATGCACAGCTCTGGGTTTACATGTTTATATTCCAGGAAACGAAAAACAATTCAGGAAAAAAAAAAAAACCCATTGGGAGTCACATGCAGACCTCTGATTTAAAAAAGCAATTTTAGAAGAAATATTCAAGGATTCAAAAATAAAAAAATAAAAAAAAAGAGTGAACAAACATGGAGGAGGAATTAGGGTTAATCTGCTGAATAATGTCGTGTAAAAACAGCACACAATACCTTCCACTTTTTTTTTTTAAAACAAAAACGAGTCATGACTTTTTGGTAAAAAGAAACAGATGATCAGATGCTGCACGGCATCGAAACACTACTGTAACAGTTATATATCAGGACGTCGGCTTTATTGTGGGGAATTCAGTCATAAATGGGGGGAAAAGAACTACAACTCAATAGTGTAAGAAATACTAATTTCCTAGCAATCACAGCATTCGGGGTAAATAATAAGAATAATAAGCTTTAAAAAAAAAAAAAAGTTGCAAAAAGAGGGCGTTTCCTAAATCCTGGCTCTGTTATAACCATCTCCATATCTTCATGTTTTCCTGCTCCAACACTCCAACTTTTATTGTTTTTAATTTGTGTTTTATAAATAAACCTTACGTACATCCGGATTGCACACGTCACACGGACGGCGAGTCGGGTCAGCGCGATCGATCGTTTGACGTGTTGAAAGCTCAGATTGGTTGTAAAGCAGTGTTTAGACTTTACTCACAGTTTAAACGATTATTAAAAAGCCCTGAAACGATTTAATTGATTTTTTAAATATTATTTTTATTACTCTTTTCTTAACGTGTTAGTAGATACAACTCACCCAGCATAGCTATTTGATTTTATTCTACCCACGTTCACTGGATACGAGCAATCGTGCACTCTGATTGGCTACTCTACTACTCAGCTATCAACTCGTATACCACGAGCAGAAAAAAAACAAAATGGCGGAGCATGCTGCTGAACCAACTGAGGATGAAATAAAAACGACTCGAAAACAAAACCGCAAAATGTTCCAAGACAAAAAAAAAAAAGTATTTGATGGTAAGAGTGTATGGTTTTTTTTATTTTTCAAGAATTATTATTATCATCGCATTTTTCACAAATTGCTCCTGTCATTTCGCCGGTTTGCTTACGTTCTAAGCGGAAATTATTTTGTCGGACGTTTTGCATAAAAGCAGGGATGTGATTTGGGGCTGGTGAAATTATCTGAAAATTTTAGGCGGGGGTCTGAGGGCCACAGGCCCCCAGCTGGTCCAGGGCAGCGGCCTGGTGGGGGGACAAGGGGGGAAGCCCCCCGAAGCTCCTGGGTTTTGGGGTTTTCGGACTTAAAAATTGTACTAAAATGGCAAGCAAACACACAAGAAAAAACTTGTCATGATTAACAAATTCAAGCCAATTTAATGGTCAACATGCAACTCTGACACACTCTTGCTCACTCTCACACACACACACACACTCTCGCTCACACACTCTCTCACACACACACACTCTCTCTCACTCTCACACACACACCCCAAAGAACCAGTGCGAGCAGGGCCCGCTAGCCCCGCGCCTTGTGACGTAATTCGCCCCGAGGCGAGCTGCGGTTTTTCTCCAGCCATTCCCAGCGGAACTTTTTTTTCACTATTCTGTCGATTTCTTTAACTCGATTTGCATCTTTACGCCTCGATCACGGAGGCTGCCATCTTTCAGCTCTTTGTTTGAAACGAGTTACGTACAGCTATCTAACAAGCGCGTTCATTGGTTGTTACAGAGCGATGAGCCAATCACGTACCTCGTTTCATCTCATTGACGTAATTACGTCATTTACGTCAATGAGATGAAACGAGGTACGTGATTGGCTCATCGCTCTGTAACAACCAATGAACGCGCTTGTTAGATAGCTGTACGTAAGCTCGCTTCAAACAGAGAGTTGAAAGATGGCAGCCTCCGTGATCGAGGCGTAAAGATGCAAATCCGAGGCTGCCATCTTTCAAACAAAGTCGGAACGAATAGGATACGAATGTGGATGAGGGAAAAATCGGAAAAAAAATTTTTCTTCAAGTTTTCAGGTGAAAAAAAGCGGAATTCCGCGAATTCGCGGAAAAATCACATCCCTGTAAAAGTTTTAAGTTATCGAATTTGCAAAAAAATAAAAATGCTCTGTTTCTCAAAATAAGAAACAAAGAAAGGAGTAAAAATGTAAAAGAAAGAAAGAGCAAATGAAGAGAGAAATAAAAAGGAAAGAAAGAAAGGTAGGAAGAAAAGACAAAGAGAAATAAAAGGAAAGAACATCAAAAATACAAAAAGAGGAAAGAAAGGATGAAGATGGTGAAAAACAACAAAGAAAAAGAAGTAAAAAAAGGATAAACGGAAAACATCAAGCATACAAAAAGAAAGAAAGGAGTAAAAATGAAAAAGAAAGAAAGAGCAAATGAAGAGAGAAATGTCTGACGTTTTGTATGAAGTTTTTATTTATTGAATTTGCAGAAAAATTAAAAAAACCTCCGTTTCTTAAAATCCAGTGAATGTGGAGAGAATAAAACAAAAAGTTACTCCACTCAATCTCATCGTACATGGGTTATAGACGACTCGGTGCTACGCGCCTCGCCGGCCATCAGCTCATGTACGACTCGACTTCGTGGAATAACTGTTAAATATTATCAGTTGGAAAAGGTTTTAAAACTGTAATTAGGTGTAACCTGAAATTTCAGTGATCTGGCAACCTTACTCACACTACTCAGGAAATATTACCTGCTTGTTTGCATCTTTCAAGCAGAAAATCAAGCAGCGGGTGAAAGGTTACTCATAGGAGCTGTGGAGAAAGGGGGCGGGGCTTACACGAGGCATCAGTCGATTAGTTCTGGGGAGGGAAAAAAAAAAAAAAGGTTAAGGAAAGTGTGTTAGAGCAGGAAAAACAGCAGGACCAACGCTGGGAAACACCAGGAACTCTGTGGAGATGATAACAGAACTCAAGAGGAACCGTTAGAGCAGCAGCCCTTTAGCAATGGAGGAGCGTCGGGCTTTCCTTACAGAGCTTACCTATAAATAAACAAACAAAACAAACACACACACCTTTCTCTCTCTCTCTCACACACACACACACACACACACGCAGTCTGATGCATCCTGGGACAATGTGGTTTTGTGATACAGAAACTATAGGGATTTTAAAAAAGCCAGGTCACCACAGAGAGAGAAAAAAAAACCTCCAAAGGGGGAAAAAAATAAAAAGAAAGAGAAAAATGAAGAGAAAGCGAAGGAGAAGCGAGGTGGCTAATCTTCCCCAGACGCCGCGTCTTCTTCTGAACCGTCCTCCTCTTCCTCGTCCTCCTCATCATCAGGGGTGGTGGTGGTGGTGTTCTTCTTTTTGGTGGACGGCGGCGGTGAGCTCTTCTTCTCCACCTCGTCCTCCTCCTCATCCTCTGGCGGGCTCTCAGGCTCCTCCTCCTCTTTAGGTGAGGATTTCTCCAGAGCCTTCGCTGCACTCGGGCGACCTTTGCCCTTTCCCTTCATGGGGCTCGGGGTGACTGTGAGATGGACAGGGGGTTAGTCTGGGGCAAAAACGAGCAGTTTTTAAATCTGGAATGATAAAAAAAGTGATTTTTTTTTTGGTCTCTATGTCCATCTGTCTGTCCAACTCTCAGGTCATCTGAACATCTAGCTGTCTGTCTCTCTCTCTGTCTGTCCACCCGTCTCACCATCCAATCAGCTCCATCCTTCTGTATCTCTGTCTCTCCATTTATGCATCTGTCTGTCTTTTTCATCATCACCGTCTCAGAGCCCCTCCCTCTCTCCGAGCCCCTCCCTCTCCCCGTCTGTCTGTACAGATCTCACAGCTCCGTACCTGTGGCCTTTAGTCTGGGCTTGGGCGATTTCTTCTCCTTCCTCTCCACCTTGCGTCCCCTCTGGCTCACTTTCTTGCCCTTCTTTTTGGAATGGCCGTAGTCGCTGTCGTCGTCATCGTCCACCATGAAGTCCTCATCACTGCCGGACTCTTCTGGAACACACGACTGTAACAATGAGGCTCAGGAAGAAACATTAAGATAGAGATGAGCTTTAATAAATAAATAAATAAAGAAATTTTACATTTGTACATTTAATAGCTTTATTTATTTATTATTCCTGCCATCTGAAATCACTCAGAGGCTTCATCTGGCGTCTGGGTTTTTTTTTTGAAGAGTTCAGCCACACAAACGCACGAGTCCTGAGTCCTGCTGCGAAACCTCACGGCATGAATGAGGGGCACTTTTAGCAAGCTGAGAATCTCAAAGAAATCCATTTCATTTTAAAATCGAACACCTCGTGTATGTACAGACACAGAGACAGACAGACAGACAGACAGACAGACAGACAGAGATATGCTGAAACAGATACAGTGTCAGAAAGACAGAAACAAGACACAGAAAAAATGGAGACAAGAAGAAGAAAAGAAACAGACAGGAGGAAGAAAACAGAAATAGAAGAGACAGACAGGAAAAAAGCAGAAAGAGAAAGACAGACAGAAAAACAGAAATAGAGACAAACAGACAGGGAAAACAGAAAAGAAGAGAGACAGACAGGGAAAAAACAGAAATACAGACAGACAGACAGGGAAAAACAGAAAAGAAGAGAGACAGACAGGGAAAAAACAGAAATACAGACAGACAGACAGGGAAAAACAGAAAAGAAGAGAGACAGACAGGGAAAAAAACAAAAAGAAGCTAGCCAGACAAGGAAAAAAAACAGAAGAGAGACAGACAGGGGGAAAAAACAGAAAAAGAAGAGAGACAGGCAAAAAAAGAAAAAGAAGCCAGACAGACAGGGGGAAAACAGAAAAGAAGAGAGACAGACAGGGAAAAAACAGAAATACAGACAGACAGGGAAAAACAGAAAAGAAGAGAGACAGACAGGGAAAAAACAGAAATACAGACAGACAGACAGACAGGGAAAAACAGAAAAGAAGAGAGACAGACAGGGAAAAAAACAGAAAAAGAAGAGAGACAGGCAAAAAAAGAAAAGAAAAAGAAGCCAGACAGACAGGGGGAAAACAGAAAAGAAGAAGAGACAGACAGACAGGAGAAAAACAGAAATGGAAACAGACAGACAGGAAAAAACAACAGAAAAAGAAGAAAAGAGAGACAGGAAAAAAAGTCAGCCAGACGCATAAACGGGGGAAAAAAAAAGAAAAATAAGCTAGACAGACAGACAGGAAAAAACAGAAAAAGAAGAGAGACAGCCGGGGGGGGGGGGGGGGGGGACAGAAAAAGAGACAGCCAGACAGGAAGAAAACAGACAGGAAGAAGAAAAAGACAAAGAAGAGAAGACAAGAAGAAGGACAGAAACAGACAGACTAAAAAACACAGATGCAGAGACAGAAACAGAGAGAGAGACAGACCGATAAAGACGGACAGATTGAGACACACAGTGAGACGGAGAAAGCCCGGGTCAGAAACGCAAAGACAGCGTAATAATTTTGGGGTCCTACAGGATCAAATCTCTGCAGAGTTTACTGCATTAACACTCAGACAGCAGCAGCCCGCCCACTGCATCCTGATTGGTCAGCACACTAATGGCACCGAATAGAACCACATTTTAATTATTAACCTCACGTTAACTTCACATTAACCTGTGACCGGCTCTGTGTTCGGAAAAAGGAGGAAACTGATTTAGTTCCAACAATCTGAATTTCTTGCTTCTAGTCATTTTAATCTGAGGAAATCGTCCAGGTTTTTTGTTTTGCGGTAAGAAAACGGAAAAGCGAGCGGACTCACGGTCCATGTAAGCGTGCTCTTCTTCATCTTTATCCTCATCCTCACTCCCTCGGTCCCCGAGCAGGATCTCTCTCTGTTTGGACGCAGCCTTGGAGGCGGCTTGTCTCACCTGCCTGGGCTTCCGGCTCACCTCCTTCTCCTCATCGCTCTCATCTGCCCCGAGGAGTCACACACACACACACACACACACACACACACACACACACACCTCTTTGAAAAGAATGACTTAAAAAATAAAAAAAAAAAGTGTCTATAATAAACTAAAAGCTAAATTCATTCAATGTGAGGAAAAGTAATGGCACCCACCCGAATCCCGTTTCCTCTTCAGCGACCTTCTACTAGACTTCTCCACTTTGCCTTTCTTCCCCTTCTTCCCCTTTTTGGCTTCATAATCGCTTCCTCCTTCTTCTTCCTCCTCCTCTCCAAAGTCGTTGTCTTCATCGCTACCGAAGTCATCTGACAGACAAAAATACATAAATATGTGGAAAATTTATTCCGAGACGGTGTTAAAATATATTAAAATCAGCGCTGTATGGCTCAGAACGTCCTGCTTACCTGCTGAATCGTTTTTAGGTTTGGAGTGTTTGTCATCAGAGTCATCACTGGGGAAAGGGGGATTTAAAAAAAATAAAATTATTATTTGCTTTGGCAGAATTCGTGTTCGCTCAAGCACCCTGACAAGTGTGTTATCAAAAAGCTAAAGAGAAGCAGAATCCAAACAGAGGCCCTGAATTATACGTTTAAGAGGGTTTTTTTTTTCTGCTGACATTTTACCCTTTCCACGGGTTGCCATAGCGATTTTTTGCAGCATGGGCTCTCCGTGATTGGTCAGGACAGATGAGTTTACGTTTTGCACTTTCTCAGCCACACAACAGCTTTCTCAGCTTGTTATTTTTATCTTTATTAACTACGAAAGTGAGAAATAAAGGAGACGCTGGGGAGACAATGATGGTTTATAGCTGCTAAGTAAGAACGAGAACTGACTTGTTTCAGAACACTGAATAATAAGTAACTATAAATGGACACAAAGTACTGTGGTGGTGTTTAATTAATAGATAAATGTAACTTGGCAAACTGCTTTAGTATGAGAGGAATTAAACACACGGGGATGTGCTGCTGTAGGAAAAATAATCAACTTCAGCGTGGTAACAGTAAGTGCATATAGTTAGTTTTTTCTTTTTTTTATCAGACATCTAGTTTTTAGGTTTGTTTACCTGACATGTTTCGACGTATGACTGTCGTCTTCCTCAGAGCGTCACCGGATGTTATTGGTGACGCATCTTTTATCAGCTGATGTTTCCGAAGGCGTGGCCTTACTGTCTGGTTTGACAGGTCGGTCACGCCTTCTACTGTCTGTTCGTCCCCTGCAAGATGGCACTCCAGGTATGGGAGAGCATGTACGCTCCCTCATCACGGTTGATGGTCCTCGGGCTTCGCTTTCGGATCTCCATGGCCTCCCTGATCCATAAGCGAAGCCCGAGGACCATCAACCGGGATGAGGGAGCGTACATGCTCTCCCATACCTGGAGTGCCATCTTGCAGGGGACGAACTGACAGTAGAAGGCGTGACCGACCTGTCAAACCAGACAGGAAGGCCACGCCTTCGGAAACATCAGCTGATAAAAGATGCGTCACCAACAACATCCGGTGACACTCTGAGGAAGACGACAGTCGTACGTCGAAACATGTCAGGTAAACAAACCTAAAAACTAGATGTCTGATAAAAAAAGAAACTAACTATATTTAATATATGACATAATGAACGTAATCGGAAAAAAAAAACCAGTAAGTGCACTTCAAAACGCCACGCTGTCGTTGATTCATTTCCGATAACAGCATGACGCAGTGTTTTATTCCTTATGGATTTTAAATGTTTATTGACTGAAATCGATATTTGCCCTAAGAGTTACAGAAATGGGATTTATATTCATTTCTCATTACAGGAAATGTGCTGAGATTCTTGTAAATGGGACCACCACACACACACACACACACAGGATAAAAAGTAGGTAAAAATGATGTATCATGTAACAATAAATCACAATATAAATTTATGACGATGCGAATAGATCAAAAAGAAAAAAAACCGAATCGCTATTATCAGGTTGCGTAATCGCTTAGCTTTTCATAGCTGTAATTGTGTTGTTTAGACAGCAGAGGGTGCAATAATAATAATACAATATCGGGAATACATGTGACTTCACTGCAGGTGGAAGTAACACAGCTCTAATGCTGCAAAAACACAATAAACAGATCTAAAATGTGAACGAGGTGTTGTGTGATTGTGTACAAATAGATTTAACAAAAAAAAAAATCAGAGCTCTCTCTTTTTACAGACTGCTGAAAGAGAAAGAAAAGAGAAGCAAATAGAGGACGTACAAATGTTCATAAACGTTCATAAGAAAAGGCTGATTTGTTATGACCTTTTCATTTTTAATAAAAGGAATATTTTAGTTAATAGGCTATGATGTTTTATTCCAACCTTTACAAAAGTGGGTAAGTAATTATTGTTGGTTATTAAGAAAATGAAAAATACTTTGTTTTTTAATTTAACAAAAAGAATATTTAATTTGATGAATAGAAACGTTGCTTTTTGGTTAAAAAAAAAAAATTCCATTTTATTTTTGTATGGAAAATCGAATTGCCAATCCAACATCGTGAATCAAACTGAATTATGACCTGGGTGAACCCTGATCGAAAGGAAAACGGCATCTTCCTTTAAACAGCAAAAACTCCCACCTTTCCTCCTGTGAGTTCTTGGACTTCTTGTGCTTGATTTCACGCGGCGCTACGCGCACCTTCTTAGGCTTGTCCGAGTCTTGTTCATACTCATCTGGAAACGTAACAAAAACAATCGAATAAAAAAAAAATAATAATAATAATAATATAATAATAATAAATTTTAAAAATCGTTCAGGTTTTCATTAGAGTTTGAATGTTTTTCTATTTTCAAAACCACCCAAAGAAAAAAAATTTACCCTAAAAACATCATTTCAAACATTTTTAACTTCTGCAACATTTTAAAAAACAAAATGACTTTCTTTAAAGTGCATATCCTGGACCAATTTTGTTTTGTTTTTTTTTTATACGAAAGAATGTCCTTTTACACACTCTTCCAGAAGGGTAATTTTGCACAAGGCCATCTGTCTACAGCAGAAAAAAATAAAATAACAAAACACGTCTGGAAAAATCCCAAGGGAGTCTGGAGCCAGATTCGTGACGTTACCTGCGGAAGCGCCAGCAGGCTGCGAGAGCTTTGCACGGTTTCAGTGCACAGCCTGTGTAGACCAAGCGCTCCCATTTCTCTCTCATTGTCCGGTCTTTTGGGAAATGATTGGTGTTGCTACACCCTCCGACGATACATCTGTTAACCATTTTAATAATTACGCGATAACGTTGAAGAAATTTGCAGAAAACCACCAGGTCGTTTTCTCATAAACAAACCAGCGCTGACGTAGGATTCAGAAGGAGGTGTCCCGCACGCGACGTCACGAAAATCAATGTTTGCCAGGAAATCCAAACGCCAAGTTTTTTCAGAGGCGGACCAATTCGCCTCAAATGGCTTGATTTCAACTGAATTTTTCTGGTATTGCGCAAGGTAAAAAAAATTGCACGAAATGCAAAATGTGACAGATATTTGACCAAACTTTAATATAAAATAGGAGAATTGCATTGATCTTGCTCCTGAATTTACCCGTGATATGCACTTTAAGTCCTCGGACAAGTTTGGAGGCGGCGATTACGACATGGTGTGGTGTTCAAGCGTATTTTTTTTAGCTGGTAAAAAAAAAAAAAAATGGACGGAGTGAGAATTTTTCTTTTTGTATCAACGACAAGAAAATGAAGAAAAACAGTTAGCACACAAAATGACTCCTTAAATCTAACTGGCTGCTGTAGACGTCACATTCATACTGGTGGCTGCCAGGAAAGTTTTGTTTGTTTTTATTGACATGTCTACAACTCGGAAAGTCAGAGCTCATAGAGGGGGGGAACCCACCGTGGAGGCGTTTGTGCCATTCACCTTGTAATTACGATATTTCTGACAGGACTTGAAATTGGCAAAAGTAAAAAAAAAATAAAAAAAAGTAAGAGCCAAGTTAGAATCAGCATAATTTCTGACTGAAGTGGGAGATTTTTGGTGGGTGGGACTTTGATTATATCTATCGAAATTTGACTGGCTTGTGAAAAGTGGGCGGTCCAAAACAAATCTAGAGAATGCTGTGGGGTGTTCCAAACCCCTCCCCCCGTTAAATTATTCATTCATTTAACCATTTCTTGACAACGTATCGGTCTTTTTTTTGAAAAACCAACACAAAGGCAACAGATCCTGGAGCTCCACTAAAATAATAAAACAATATATGGATGATTTTGGTCTTAGCGAGCGATAGCTGGCGTCTACAAAACCCATCACATTCTTCTCATCCGTACACAAATCGTTTTCTAGGATCGATTTCTTCCTTACAAGTAACTCCATTATGCCCAATATTTCTAACACACAAATTCACCCAATTATTATTTCAGACCACGCCCCAACTAGTTCTGATTTTCACAACAAACACTTTAGAAAAATAACTTCGAGATGGCGCTTCAATATCTCTTTATTAAAGAACCCAACTTTTAACACAGGGGTGGGCAAACTTTTTGGCTCAGGGGCCACATTGACTTTTGAAATTTGCCAGGCGGGCCGGGCCAACACCAAATTCATACGTATCGAACATAAACCGGAAAAGCTTTAGTGTTATTGTAAGGCCTTCACTGACAGAGACCCAAATGCAGATCAGATTGGCATTTATTTTAGTTCTCAGTCAACAAAGGCAGAGCAGAAAAATGTTTGCAGTTCAATAGATTGGCACATAAAATATATATACACAAAAACAAACAGCAGCACTACAGCAGCCACCCACGACAACCAAAATTACTAAGAGTTACACTTTTTATATTATTATGTCTGTAAACATGTGACTACCATCTTATTACAGCTCCAACATAGTTTTAAAAAGAGAAAGTATTAATACTCACAGTCACTCAGCAACCGCTGAGCTGTATTCGTCCGTGCTTGCGCTGACTGGTTGTTAGCATAATTAGCATGCTTGGAGGAAAAGTGCCGTTTGATGTTATATTCCTTTAAAACTGCAACGGTTTCTTTGCAAATAAGGCAGACAGCCTTTGATCGGACTTCAGCAAAAAAATACTTAGTTGTCCATTCTTTATTGAACACCCTGCACTCGCTGTCCACTTTTCTTTTTTTAGGACCACTCACTGTAAAGTTTTATCCTGTGTTCTCGAGATCACCAGTGGCACGGGCGCCAGAATGACTTCCATGGCACGCGCTGCACCACTCTGCAAATGTAATCTCGCGTGAATACGACTGACTGGAAAGACGGATCTCTAGAACACCTGTCTACGTGATAACACTGATGCTTATAGTTTATAGATCTGCTCAGTCGTGTTTATATGCTTGTCTTCCGCGGGCCGGATTAAAAACGCCAACGGGCCGGATGTGGCCCGCGGGCCGTAGTGTGCCCACCTCTGTTTTAACACATACTTCCAGAGAGAGAGAGAGCACGCATGGGCATCCTTTCTAAAAGTGAACGATTCTCCAAACACATCACCCACACTCCTCTGGGAAACGGCTGAGGAAGCGCTGAGAGGCAAAACCATTTCATTGTCTTGTCTGTTTTGACGGCCAGTTAATTGTCCAAATTAACGGAGCAGATTTAAGTTTTTGTGTTTGATCCATTCCTAAGACTGAACGCAATCACCTCAAGTGATCAAAACGGTTCGTTAGAATGGGTACGGTAAATGAAGAAATTGATTTTAGTCCTTTTCTGTAATGATTATTGTCTGATTGTCTTTTTCTAAGTGTTTTCTTTTTCGCGCTCATATAGACTTAACCTAAGGGGTATTGCCATCTAGTGGCTTTTTCTTGAACTGCATACCTGTGAATTCATTACCACAGTCTGTAAACGTCTGGGGACTGAGGAGACAAGTTGCTCAAGTTTAGGGATAGGAATGTTAACCCATTCTTGTCTAATGTAGGATTCTAGTTGCTCAACTGTCTTAGGTCTTTTTTGTCGTATCTTCCGTTTTATGATGCGCCAAATGTTTTCTATGGGTGAAAGATCTGGACTGCAGGCTGGCCAGTTCAGTACCCGGACCCTTCTTCTACGCAGCCATGATGCTGTAATTGATGCAGTATGTGGTTTGGCATTGTCATGTTGGAAAATGCAAGGTCTTCCCTGAAAGAGACGTCGTCTGGATGGGAGCATATGTTGCTCTTGAGCCTGGATATACCTTTCAGCATTGATGGTGTCTTTCCAGATGTGTAAGCTGCCCATGCCACACGCACTAATGCAACCCCATACCATCAGAGATGCAGGCTTCTGAACTGAGCGCTGATAACAACTTGGGTCGTCCTTCTCCTCTTTAGTCCGAATGACACGGCGTCCCTGATTTCCATAAAGAACTTCAAATTTTGATTCGTCTGACCACAGAACGGTTTTCCACTTTGCCACAGTCCATTTTAAATGAGCCTTGGCCCAGAGAAGACGTCTGCGCTTCTGGATCATGTTTAGATACGGCTTCTTCTTTGAACTATAGAGTTTTAGCTGGCAATGGCGGATGGCACGGTGAATTGTGTTCACAGATAATGTTCTCTGGAAATATTCCTGAGCCCATTTTGTGATTTCCAATACAGAAGCATGCCTGTATGTGATGCAGTGCCGTCTAAGGGCCCGAAGATCACGGGCACCCAGTATGGTTTTCCGGCCTTGACCCTTACGCACAGAGATTCTTCCAGATTCTCTGAATCTTTTGATGATATTATGCACTGTAGATGATGATATGTTCAAACTCTTTGCAATTTTACACTGTCGAACTCCTTTCTGATATTGCTCCACTATTTGTTGGCGCAGAATTAGGGGGATTGGTGATCCTCTTCCCATCTTTACTTCTGAGAGCCGCTGCCACTCCAAGATGCTCTTTTTATACCCAGTCATGTTAATGACCTATTGCCAATTGACCTAACGAGTTGCAATTTGGTCCTCCAGCTGTTCCTTTTTTGTACCTTCAACTTTTCCAGCCTCTTATTGCCCCTGTCCCAACTTTTTTGAGATGTGTTGCTGTCATGAAATTTCAAATGAGCCAATATTTGGCATGAAATTTCAAAATGTCTCACATTCAACATTTGATATGTTGTCTATGTTCTATTGTGAATACAATATCAGTTTCTGAGATTTGTAAATTATTGCATTCCGTTTTTATTTACAATTTGTACTTTGTCCCAACTTTTTTGGAATCGGGGTTGTATTTCTTTTTTCATCAATTCCTGAGCACTTTGGATTTTTTCTCATCTTATGAAGACAGTTCTAAAACTATTTTACATCATCAATTGTCTGTTTTTTTTTAAGTATAATCATGATATACACACTACAGAGATATTATTGTAGCTGAACTTGTGCTGAATAGAAGAAAAAAAAAGTCATACAACTTTGAAAATACTGCTCAGATTTGTTGAAATTGACAAAATCAGAGCATACCAAAATCATCAGTGCAAGAAAACACCCTCAGATCCCAGAGGGTTAAATACGCTTTTATTGCTTGTTTGTTTTTTTCCTGTGCCGAGTTCAAGCGGCAAATCAACAGTGAAAAATCACAATCATGTGGACATCAGATGACCGATCTGTAAAAGGATTATATATAAAAATATTTTCCTAACTGTTTACTTCATATAAGTGCAGAATTATCCAAAGATCCACCATCCAGCCTTCGAGCCTTCACAATTGCCACTGCCAACAAGCAGCTCCCGACCGCACAGCTAATATTACTACAAAAACTCTCTTTAAACCTAAAAATGGTGGAAATATTTGGATTTTTTTTGTCTTTTAGGCTCCCGATTCTGGAAAATTGTTAATCATGATTTCTCTGAATAATAAATCATGTACAGGGAATAATCAATATTGCACAAACCTAGCAAGCATCTCAGCTTTAATAAAACCAGGTGTGGGGGCAAAGTTGAGGCATAACATGACATGAAACGAAATAAAATACCATCATGTTTTTGTCCCGTCCACCAATCTACACCAGCATACTCAAAATCTCAGAGTGGAAGCTTCTAGACAACGGAGAATTTTCTCATTGAAGCGATCCTTACAGAGGAATCGTGCACAATTACGCAAGTTAACAGAGTTTGAAAAAGGTTTTTTGTTTTCATGTTGTCTTTTAAAGCTGCCTTTACAGGTTTCAAGTTCGAGGCAGAGAGGATTTGTTTATGGAGTAATGCAACCAAGGATCTGTTTTTAAACTGTGTGCACAAACAAACAAACAAACAAACAAAATACGTTACCTGCATCATCAGATTCGTTGAACTGTGAATAATTCACCACCTTTCTATTCCTGTAGAATGAACAGGATAATATTGTTAAAATTAGTCGCAGAGAAAAAGCCCTGACGATCCAAACAGCACAAAAATACAAGAATTTTAATTCGTTAACGATCCTCCAAATGACTCGTTACGATCTACTTCGTGTCAAAGGCAACGATGGATCGAATTTCGATCCGACCCAACGTTCACAGAACCTCATTTTCCAAGAAGTCTCTGCAACAGGACGTCACGGTGGAAAGAAAAATAATCCGAGCAGCTTTCTTTTAATCAACAGAGTTGACAGACGTGTCCAGCTCTCGAGCTGATCACGACTTCGCTCTCGGCACCAGACCTTCTGTCCTGGTCATGAAACGTAAATAAAGGAGCATCAGAGGAGCCGATCGTCCGGCTGTTACGGCGTAGAGCCTCCTGGTCCAAATAATCCTGAATAATCTCACGTCTCAGCTGAGTAAAGGTGAAACAGTGATAGAGCCATGAACGATAAACCCTTCTCTAAAGACTTCAGTTATGGAGCAAAGGATCAGCAGCGATTAATCTTCCACAAAGCAGCGGTTTATTCCTAACCTTAGGTTAAATGTTTAATATTTGTAATTTTTCAATTTTACTTCACAACCTTTTTTTTTTTAAATTTCACACTGATCCGTATTAATACACATTTTACTAGAAAAAAAATTTAAGTAATATTAAAAAAGTTATTGCTAAATCCTTTCCATTGCTTAAATAATTGTAATATTTACATAAAAATATAAAATTATAAATAGTGGTTACATAAATTGCTCTTTAAAAAATGATCAATTTACAGGTCAGATAAACAGTTTAATTTCTCTTTTTTTTTTTGTAAGACTATTTACTGGTGACTTTTTTCTCATTATTTAAAGTTTTGCGTGTCAGCCTGACGGCTTAATTTTTCTAGAAATTTTTATCCCCCGCTGGCCGAAAGGCCCGAAGGGGGATTATGTCGTGGCGATGTCCGTCCCGGGAAGGGTGCTTACCTTCTGACATCAACTCCTCTCACAATTTTTGGACAAATTTCTTGAAGCTTGGTAAAAGGCCTTGTAATATGACGGTAATACGCAGATTGCGATTTAATTTCATTTGTGAGAATTTTCCCAGAGTTTTGACCCTTGATTTAATAACTTGTACTTTGACAATTTCATGAGGGTGTACGCTCTTCTGAAATCAACTCCTCTCACAATTTGTGGAGGAATTTCAGCAAACTTGGTACAGGCCTTTGTTATACAACAGTTATCCGCATATTGAAATTTCGTTTAATTTGGGCAACTTTTACCAGAGTTATACCCTTCATTATTAACAAACTTGTACTCTGGCAATTTCATCAAGGTGTGCTTGCTTTCTGGTATCAACTTCCATCGCAATTTTTATCCCCCGCTGGCCGAAAGGCCCGAAAGAGGATTATATCGTGACGATGTCTGTCCCGGGAAGGGTACTCACCTTGAAATCAACTCCTCTCACAATTTTTGGAGGAATTTCAAGAAACTTGACAGGATTCTTTGTTAAATGTCGGTAATACACATATTACAATTTCGTTCAGTTCAGTCACATTTTACCAGAGTTACGCCCGAATTCCCAGTGGGGGATATTGTGCTCTCAGAGCACTCTTGTTCATATTTGCTATGATAGAAATACCATCAAGAGTTTATATTATAGACTGCTTTGTTAAATAAGTTTATATTCATTATTTTAATTGTTTGCATTAGGGCTGTCCCCGACCAAGGATTTTCTTGGTCGACCAGTGGTCGTGCATTCACTCCGACTAATCGACTAACCAATTTTCAGCCATGCAGGCATTTTAAAATGGTTATGTTGTCTGATTGCCTGAAATAGGGGACGTACAGGGATGTGTAACTAACAAAATGTTTGAATGTGTCACAAAAATAATCAGAAAGACTGACGGACTCTGAACACTAGGCTAGTAGGCTACTTACATGGTTGAGGTGGTAAAGCATGTTCGTCGTGGAAGAATGAAAGGCGAATGTTTTTTTGCAAATTCTGCACATAACCCTCTTTGGGTCATCTTTGTTCTTTTCGAAATGATCCCATATTTTAGAGCTCCTTCCAGACATGCTGTCTGCCCGTGTTAAAAAAATCACCAACAGTAAATTAGTGTCACGACTTCCTTTATCATGCACGTCAAATTAAAAGCCCTTCAGCCCTTTGACAAGACGCGGCTTTTTTCCCTGCGACCAATCGACCAATGGAATTTTGGTCGGCTAATAATTTTTTGGTCGACCAACGATTAATCGATTGTTTGCCGTCAGCCCTAGTTTGCATGCATGTTAACATTTGCTCGGTTTACGTCTGGCGTCCAGGCTACTCCAGAATTCCTGAGCCCCAAAATGGAGATTTGTGGAACCACTACCGGCACCGTTTTAGCTTAAAAACTAAATAACGACACACAGACCCGTGTTCACTTCCTGACTGGGTTTTATGTCACGACATGCACTTCTCTGATTTGTCACACTTCTATCATGTGGCCCTTTTCCAGACGAAAACAAGCACCATCAGCTGTTTCTCCCGGCATGAGGACGCCCAGTGTAGGTGAGCGGTCACGTGGTCAGCATTTTCAGGTGTTAATACAGACGGAGATCGTTTCTGATACGGAGCTAAAACGCTCGTCTGGATGAAGATCGTCTTCATTTTAAAACTATGGCATTGTTGGGTATAGACACCTGACTGTTCGTCTTGGCTCTGTGGTGGTGCGATGCACACCCAGGTGTAAAGTGTAAACAGCGACACGGGTTATCCAGCTCGGGTACAAATAGCTTCCTTGGCGACCGACACCTGGGTGCGAACAGCGTCTGCCTTTAACATTTACAATGATATCAGAGCTGTGTCAAAAGATCTTAAGGATAACTACAGGAGGTGGGTTTTTTTTTTGGGAACGTCACCATTTATTAGCATGATTTTGGACGTTTTGTTCTTTTCTCTTCTAATCTCAAAAGTAATTTAATAAATTAAATGCATTAATTAATCAAGTGTTTTGTGTGTGACATCTATCGCATATTAAAGTTGACCAGGCAGTTACTAAGGATTAATGAATGAACAATGGACGAGAATAATATATTTTTTTTAAAAATCAAAAATTAGTTTCCCCCCCAAACAAAAAAAAGTTTACGTTATTAAATAAATAAATTATACATAAATATTTATTATTCAGATAAAGAAAAAATAATTTGCATATATATATATATATATATATATATATATATATATATATATATATATATATATATCACACACCTTTTTTATACATTATTAATACTTCGTACTATTTTATAGGGTGGCAGCTACAATTATCGACAGTCCATAATTATCGACACCTTTTCAGATTTAACAATAAAAAACAATTTTACAAAAGGTGAGTTTCAGTTCCAACAGTTATTATTGGTTAATTAACCCTTTGATCTTGTCGTCTGATGACACAGCTCATTACCTGAGATGGAATTTTTTTCAGCACGATCAGCAATTTTTTGGAAAACCCGGACGTTATCATCGCAGGTAAGCATGGTGGAAAGATCAGGGACATGTTTTTACTGATCAAATTCACCAATAGTTCATGATCTCCTCTTCGAAACCTACTTTGTTTCTGACTCTTTCATCTGACAGCCGCCATTTTGTATCTAAACACGCGTTTGAGAGTCACGTGACGTGTCGATAATAGTGATCACTTTCACCGGTGTCCACCATTATCGACACGCTGTGGAATTAAGGGACATTTACAACTGTTATAGATCGATCTTTGTGTAACATTGTTGAAGTCGATGAAATACTTTAAAAAAATAAAAATGCTAGGATTTATAATAATTTTTTTTCTGATTCATAACAGAATGGAATGTTTATAGAGTATTTGGAATTCGATTACAATAAATAGAATTAGACCAGAATTAAATTCCGAACATATAAAAAATGACATGTTGGAAATATTCAGATTTTTCTATTCCATTCAGAATTTTTTTTTTGCAGTTTGTTGTAAATATCTACGACATATTACAATAATCAATAGACATTTTATATTTTGGTTCGAGGAATGACATGCGACCTTTGACCTGGTTTTTCATGTGGTTACAATCTCAATTCCCTGTTGACATTTACTGGTAAACTACAAAACTAGAAATTAATACAAACAACAACGAATGATTAACAAAATGTGATCTACGAAAATACTTAGAAAGTGGAACGAAAAGATTTTCTGACGCAGGTTAAATATTATAAGTTCATTTGTTTACAAACATTAGAATTACTTCCTCATTTACGTAAACGCTGACGTCCAGATATTTATATAAAAGATATTTTGTACTAAATCTAAGTCTATGTAAAACAAATTTTAAATAAAAACTAAGTTTTGTTAACTTAATACCACATACCAATTTTATTATTTTGATAATAATATTTGATGTTGATAATTGTGGAACGGTGTCGATAACTGTGGACAAACGTGTTGATAATTGTGGAAGTGTCGATAACTATGGACAAACGTATTGAGAATTTTGGAACGGTGCCGATAACTGTGGACAAAGGTGTCGATAATTGTGGATCGGTGTCGATAACTGTGGACAAAGGTGTCGATAATTGTGGATCGATGTCGATAACTGTGGACAAAGGTGTCGATAACTGTGGACAAACATGTTGATAACCGTGGACAAAGGTGTCGATAACCGTGGACAAAGGTGTCGATAACCGTGGACAAAGTTGTCGATAACCGTGGACAAAGTTGTCGATAATTGTGGATCGGTGTCGATAACTGTGGACAAAGGTGTCGATAACTGTGGACAAAGGTGTCGATAACTGTGGACAAAGGTGTCGATAACTGTGGACAAAGGTGTCCATAATTGTGGATCGATATCGATAACTGTGGACAAAGGTGTCGATAATTGTGGATCTATGTCGATAACTGTGGACAAAGGTGTCGATAATTGTGGATCGATGTCGATAACTGTGGACAAAGGTGTCGATAACTGTGGACAAATGTGTTGATAACCGTGGACAAAGGTGTCGATAACCGTGGACAAAGGTGTCGATAACTGTGGACAAAGTTGTCGATAACTGTGGACAAAGGTGTCGATAATTGTGGATCTATGTCGATAACTGTGGACAAAGGTGTCGATAACTGTGGACAAAGGTGTCGATAATTGTGGATCGATGTCGATAACCGTGGACAAAGGTGTCGATAACCGTGGACAAAGGTGTCGATAACCGTGGACAAAGGTGTCGATAACCGTGGATTGGTGTCGATAACTGTGGACAAAGGTGTCAATAATTGTGGATCGGTGTCGATAACTGTGGACAAAGGTGTCGATGATTGTGGACTGGTGTTGATAACTGTGGACAAAGTTGTCGATAACTGTGGACAAACGTGTCGATAATTGTGGATCGATGTCGATAACTGTGGACAAAGGTGTCGATAATTGTGGATCGGTGTCGATAACTGTGGACAAAGGTGTCGATAATTGTGGACTGGTGTTGTAACTGTGGACAAAGTTGTCGATAACTGTGGACAAAGGTGTTGATAACTGGACAAAGGTGTCGATAACTGTGGACAAAGGTGTCGATAATTGTGGATCGGTGTCGATAACTGTGGAGAAAGGTGTCAATAATTGTGGATCGGTGTCGATAACTGTGGACAAAGGTGTCGATAACTGTGGACAAAGGTGTCGATAATTGTGGATCGGTGTCGATAACTGTGGACAAAGGTGTCGATAATTGTGGATCTATGTCGATAACTGTGGACAAAGGTGTCGATAACTGTGGACAAAGGTGTCGATAATTGTGGATCGGTGTCGATAACTGTGGACAAAGGTGTCGATAATTGTGGATCGATGTCGATAACCGTGGACAAAGGTGTCGATAACCGTGGACAAAGGTGTCGACAACCGTGGACAAAGGTGTCGACAACCGTGGACAAAGGTGTCGACAACCGTGGACAAAGGTGTCGACAACCGTGGACAAAGGTGTCGACAACCGTGGACAAAGGTGTCGACAACCGTGGACAAAGGTGTCGACAACCGTGGACAAAGGTGTCGACAACCGTGGACAAAGGTGTCGACAACCGTGGACAAAGGTGTCGACAACCGTGGACAAAGGTGTCGACAACCGTGGACAAAGGTGTCGATAACCGTGGACAAAGGTGTCGATAACCGTGGACAAAGGTGTCGATAATTGTGGATCGGTGTCGATAACTGTGGACAAAGGTGTCGATAATTGTGGACTGGTGTTGATAACTGTGGACAAAGTTGTCGATAACTGTGGACAAAGGTGTCGATAACTGTGGACAAAGGTGTCGATAACTGTGGACAAAGGTGTTGATAACTGGACAAAGGTGTCGATAACTGTGGACAAAGGTGTCGATAACCGTGGACAAAGGTGTCGACAACCGTGGACAAAGGTGTCGACAACCGTGGACAAAGGTGTCGACAACCGTGGACAAAGGTGTCGATAACCGTGGACAAAGGTGTCGATAACCGTGGACAAAGGTGTCGATAACCGTGGACAAAGGTGTCGATAACCGTGGACAAAGGTGTCGATAACCGTGGACAAAGGTGTCGATAATTGTGGATCGGTGTCGATAACTGTGGACAAAGGTGTCGATAATTGTGGACTGGTGTTGATAACTGTGGACAAAGTTGTCGATAACTGTGGACAAAGGTGTCGATAACTGTGGACAAAGGTGTTGATAACTGGACAAAGGTGTCGATAACTGTGGACAAAGGTGTTGATAATTGTGGATCGATGTCGATAACTGTGGACAAAGGTGTCGATAACTGTGGACAAAGGTGTCGATAACTGTGGACAAAGGTGTCAATAACTGTGGACAAAGGTGTCGATAACTGTGGAACGGGTCACGTGATCTGATATACTAAGTAATTGGGAATCAACTCATTTTTTTCCAGTGGAAGTTTGAGTAATTATTCACGCATGATTTATGTACTGAAAATCTTTACTTTTTCAACGGCCAAAAGATCATTAAGGTGTCGATAATTGTAGCCGCTGCTCACCTATTTATATATTAATAAAAATATAAAAAGTTTGAAGCTGTTGTCTTTAAATAAGGTGACTTAAATGGTAATTCTTTTAAAACAAAAATTAAATAAATAAAACGTTACTCTATATAGATTTTATGTTTTATTATTATTTAAAAAAAAAATCCCTTCTTTAGATTAGAGCGCAAAGGGGGTGTGGTCACTGGCTACGCCCCGCCCCTTTGTCGCGTCACGCCATCATGTTAATTGAGCGCGAGCCGCAGCAGTGCTTTTTTTCCCCTTCAAAAAACAGGCTTTGAACACAAATAAAATAAAATAAAAGTACAGCTCTGATTTCAGTGTGGTGGATTAGCGCTGCGTCTTTTGCACAGACAGACAGACAGGGGAAAAAAAGAAAAAAAAAGATCCTCATCCGCAGACCTTCAGTGTCGAGGTTTTATTCCCGTTCCTGAGGATGAATGGGAGGCCATGTTCTTGCTCGAGGAAAAAAAATCTGAACCTGATTGCATTTATCAGACATAAATGTCTGCAACACCACTGCGTTGTATCTGGATGATTCATGCACATGAGGAGGAGAAAAAAAAAAAAAAAACAACGAGCCATGCAAGACAGATTTGCAAAAATGCATTCTGCACAGGACGAGCCAAACGCGTGAATAAATACAGTCTGAACAAATACAAATAAAAAATAATAATAACGAGGTTATTAAGCAAAGCAAAGCAAAGGCAAAGCGCCGCTGGCACATGCGTGAAAGCCAACAAACTCCTCTCAGTGCACGCGCGCAATCAATGCAGCAGCGCACGAGGAGGACATTTTAAAAATCCAACGTACCTCACTGGTCTTGACATTTTTGCAGGAACACTGTGGAGGTTTTTGCTCTTTTTCTTTTTTTAAGAAAATTAAAAATAGCTTCACCAACTGACACGCTCAACGTAACGTCGCATAAAAACTAAAACGTCCCCTTTTTTCCCCCGGAATCGCAAAAGTAAATAAAAGCGTGTGGAAAGCTGTGCTGCTCTGAAGGCTTTTAGTTTAATATTTTACCTTCAGCTACACAAAATGGTGAATAAAACAAACTGAAACTGCAGCCCCTTGCGCAACCTAACACTCAGGGCTCTGTGGGCGGAGCTTGTCCAGCGAAAAACACGCCCGATTTAGGACTCGCGGCGCGCGCGCTTTTCGACCCCGCGTCACTATTGGCTCATTCGAACGCGCGTTCGCGTTCCGATTGGCTGCAATGTTTGTCCGTCAAAGCAGCGCTCCTGACCCTCCCCCTTCCTCGTCTCCTCTCGTCTCCTCTCTCTCTGCTGCCTGTGTCTGTGCTGGTGCAGATTGGTTGCGCCGTCACACACTGCCTCAGAAAACAAAAAGAGGCCCTGCTAGAGATGTGTGGAGTGGCTTTTCGCACAAATTGTGTCGTTTGGACACTTCAGAATGGTGTTATTTAATTACCTGGAAGGATTTACAACCCAGGAGGTCTATTTATATGAGTTTACGATTGATTTTCCTTGTAAATTGTGACCTATGTTGGGCCAGACAGAGCATCCAAAATGGCATCCGACGCTGTAGTGCTTATTCTGTACAAACTTCAGTGGATACAACATCACAGAAGGACAGACATTGTTTGGTCTACATTTAACAGTTATTCCACGAAATCAAGTCGTACACGAGCTGATAGCGGCTATAATCCATGTACGACGAGGTTGAGTGGAATAACTGTTTTATTCTATCCACGTTCACTAGATTTTGAGAAACAGCATTTTTATTTTTTATTTTTCAAATTCAATAAATAGAAACTTTCTACAAAACGTCCGACAAAATCATTTCCACTTAGAATGTAAACAAATCGGCGAAATGACAGGAGCAATTTGTGAAAAATGCGATAATAATAATAATCCATCCATCCATTATCTGTAGCCGCTTATCCTGTCCTACAGGGTCGCAGGCGAGCTGGACAAGTCTCCAGGTCATCGCAGGGCTGACACAGAGACAAACAACCATTCACACTCACATTCACACCGACGGTCAATTTAGAGTCACCAGTTAGCCTAACCTGCATGTCTTTGGACTGTGGAGAAACTGGAGGAAACCCACACGGACAGCATGCAAACTCCACACAGAAAGGCCCTCGCTGGCTGTTGGGATAGAACACAGGACCTTCTTTCTGTGAGGCGACAGCGATAACCACTACACCACTGTGCCACCCATAATAATAATAATAATCTCATCTCATTATCTGTAGCCGCTTTATCCTGTTCTACAGGGTCGCAGGCAAGCTGGAGCCTATCCCAGCTGACTACGAGCGAAAGGCGGGGTACACCCTGGACAAGTCGCCAGGTCATCTGACACATAGACACAGACAACCATTCACACTCACATTCACACCTACGGTCAATTTAGAGTCACCAGTTAACCTAACCTGCATGTCTTTGGACTGTGGGGGAAACCGGAGCACCCGGAGGAAACCCACGCGGACACGGGGAGAACATGCAAACTCCGCACAGAAAGGCCCTCGCCGGCCACGGGGCTCGAACCCGGACCTTCTTGCTGTGAGGCGACAGTGCTAACCACTACACCACCGTGACACCCAATAATAATAATTCTTGAAAAATAAAAAATATACGTTTGCACCATCAAACACTTCTATGCCATGTTTTATTGCTTTTTTATTTTTGCAATTTTTGGGGTTTCGTTTTCGAGTAGAGTTTTGATTTCGTCCTCGGTTGATTCAGCAACACACTCTGCCATTTTGTTTTTCTCTACTCACTCTACTCTATGAGCTGATAGCCTAGTAGTAGAGTAGCCAATCAGTGTGTACAATTGCTCATATCCAGTGAATGTGAATTGATTTAGTCCTCTGAGTGCAGTTTTATAAGGAAATGAGCTGTAGGTTTTACTGAGCATTTTGCAGAACCAGCCACAGTTCTTCTGGACACTTTGTCACACTGGCTTCTTCATTTTGCAGCAAAACCTCTTCTTTTTTTAACTTCTGAAAAATGTCTCTGAAGTAATATGCTGGTTTCTTTTTTGACATGCAAACATTTTCCTGTAACATTTAATTTTTGTGCCGGATAAAAACTAACGTTTGGAAATTTACATCAGTTTTGCACTGACTCGATAATGTAGAAGTCATAAAATAAAAATAAAAAAATCTAGAACAATGTTTGTACTAAAAAAAAAGGTGCCAAGACTTTTGCACAGTAATGTATATTCAACAACCATTTTGCCCTGTTTCCCTACAAATGACGAAGTGTATTAACATTTTCATTTTCATATAACGATTTTTTTTTTGTGTTATGATATTTTGATATTTTTTCAATAATGTCTTTAGACATATTTAAATAATTGTAGCATTCATAAATATAGTGAATAGTGTGCAGTTTTCAAGAGTGGACAAATGGAAATGATGTGATTTTCCAAGTATTTTTTCTGTTTTTTTTTTTCAAATCGTGTATTATTATTATTATGTACATATTTTTTTCCACTCTGATTTCTCTCATGGCGGCACGGTGGTGTAGTGGTTAGTGCTGTCGCCTCACAGCAAGAAGGTCCGGGTTCGAGCCCCGTGGCCGGCGAGGGCCTTTCTGTGCGGAGTTTGCATGTTCTCCCCGTGTCCGCGTGGGTTTCCTCCGGGTGCTCCGGTTTCCCCCACAGTCCAAAGACATGCAGGTTAGGTTAACTGGTGACTCTAAATTGAGCGTAGGTGTGAATGTGAGTGTGAATGGTTGTCTGTGTCTATGTGTCAGCCCTGTGATGACCTGGCGACTTGTCCAGGGTGTACCCCGCCTTTCGCCCGTAGTCAGCTGGGATAGGCTCCAGCTTGCCTGCGACCCTGTAGAACAGGATAAAGCGGCTACAGATAATGAGATGAGATTTCTCTCATTTATTTTATTTTAGTTTTTATTTTAAAAAAATCTCTCTTTCTCTCTCTGATGGTGGCGGTAACAGGTGTATGTGGCAGCGGGGGCGTGGTTAAGCGCCGGTCTGTGACAGGAGGGCGGAGCCAGGGAAGGTGAGTGGCAGAATCACTACACCTGACGGTAATTAACCTGTTTGTGTGTCTTCCCAGTAACCGCGCCCTATTTAAGGAGACAGAGGGAGAGCAGAGAAAACGCTCTTCCCCGGACGAGAACACAGAGTGTGTGTGTGTGTGTTTCTCTGCAGTAGTTATTGTTAGACTGAAAAGTGTAGCAAAAAAGCCTTATAATCACCTGAATCTCTGTCCTGCCGTCCTCTGTGCTCCACCCACACCTAAGGGACTTTCTACAGTGGTGCCGAAATCCAGGATAAAGGTGGAGCACCAACCCAGCAGCCCCATGGAATCCTCACCGTTCGCCGACCTGGTCCACGCCCTTGCCATGGCTCAGCAAAGCCAGCACCAGGCACTCGTCACGCTCCGAAAGGAACAAGAGCGGCGCTTCGAAGCCCTGGTGCTGGCCCAGCAGGAAGATCGCGAGGCGTTCCGGCATCTCGCGTCGGCGGGGTCCACCAGCGCCCCGGCCGCGGGCCCGTCTCCCTTCACTGTCACCAAGATGGGCCCGCAGGACGACCCCGAGGCGTTCCTCACATTGTTTGAACAGGTCGCCAAAGCCTCGGGGTGGCCAATGGAGCAGTGCGCGGCTCGCCTCCTCCCCCTCCCGATGGGAGAGGCGCAGCTGGCCGCGCTACAGCTCCCCGCCGACCGCCGGCTGGCCTACGCGGACCTCCGCCGGGCTGTCCTCCAGCGCGTGGGGTGCACACCAGAACAACAGCGCCAGCACTTCCGCGCGCTGCGATTGGAGGAAGTTGGCCGGCCGTTCACGTTCGGCCAGCAGCTCCGGGACGCCTGCTGGCGGTGGCTGAGGGCCGACGATCACGACGCTGAGGGAATCGTCGATCAGGTGGTGCTGGAACAGTTCATCGCCCGCTTACCAGCAGGAACCACGGAGTGGGTCCAGTGCCACCGCCCGGCATCGCTGGATCAGGCAGTCGGACTGGCGGAGGATCATTTGGCGGCTGTTCCGGCGGCAGGACAGCCGACGATGTCCTCTCTTCTCTCCTCTTCTCTCTCTCTTTCTCCCCTCCCTTCTGTGTCCCGTCCTCGCCCCATTCCCCCACCACGGAGATGGGGGCCGGCTCCACCCCAGCCGGCCCGCCGCACCCGTGGTGCCCTCCCGTTTCTCCCTTCTGTGTCTGTCTCTCCCCCTCCTCAGGTGGGTGAGCCCCAGAGCACCGGTGCAGAGGGAAAGCCCGGGCCGGGTTGCTGGCGCTGCGGGGAGCCGGGCCACCTGCAACAACAGTGCACAGCAATGGAGGTGGGCGCGGTGGTACGGATCCCCGACGCGCCAGAGGCCGCCCTCAATCGGGCCGGAGCGTATCGCATACCGGTGAGTGTCCAAGGGGCTACATATCAGGCGTTGGTGGATTCTGGTTGCAATCAGACCTGGATCCGCCAAAGCCTGGTGCAAGACGAGGCATTGGGGGGAGCACAGGGGGTGAAGGTGTTGTGTGTGCACGGGGATGTTCACAGCTACCCTTTGGTGTCAGTCCACATATTTTTCAGAGGGGAAAAATCTATAGTGAAGGCGGCGGTTAATCCTCGCCTTACCCACTCTTTAATTTTGGGGACTGATTGGCCGGGATTTCGGGGGTTAATGACGCGCCTAGTAAAGAGTGGGTCCTGCCATTTGACAGGGGGAGGTTCCGGTGTCGCTTTGGCTGGAGCTGCTGTTGCAGAGCCGTCTACGTCATCTCCGCGACAGAGTGAGGAGCCGCCGGCTCCTCCTCTTTCTGTTGGGGAATCCCTCGCGGATTTCCCATTAGAACAATCGTGAGACGAGACTCTGCGGCATGCGTTTGACCAAGTGAGAGTAATCGATGGTCAAACGCTCCAGCCGAACGCCACCCCGTCCTTCCCCTATTTCTCTATTATGAAGGATAGATTATACCGAGTGACGCAGGACACTCAGACAAAAGAGTGAGTCACGCAGCTTTTAATTCCAAAGAGCCGCTGGGAATTGGTATTCCAGGCAGCTCACTTTAAACCCATGGCTGGACACCTAGGGCAGGATAAGACACTAGCCCGAATAATGGCCCGATTCTATTGGCCGGGGATTCGCGGCGATGTCCGTAGGTGGTGTACGGCGTGCTGCGAATGCCAATTAGTAAATCCAGTGGCCATTCCAAAAACGCCTTTGCGCCCTCTACCTCTAATCGAGACCCCATTCGAAAGAATTGGGATGGATCTCGTAGGGCCATTAGATCGGTCAGCACGAGGGTACCGCTTTATATTAGTCCTGGTGGACTGTGCAACGCGATACCCGGAAGCAGTGCCTCTGCGCAATATCTCCGCACGCAGTATTGCGGAGGCACTCTTCCGCGTCATCTCCCGAGTTGGAATCCCGAAAGAGATTCTGACTGATCAAGGCACTACATTTATGTCACAGACACTGCGCGAACTGTATGGGTTATTGGGGATTAAGCCGATCCGCACCAGTGTGTATCACCCACAAACGGAAGGTTTAGTAGAACGGTTCAACCGCACCCTCAAGAATATTATTAAAAAATTCGTAAGTGAGGACGCACGTAATTGGGATAAGTGTTTCGAGCCCTTGCTGTTCTCAGTGCGAGAGGTCCCCCAAGCCTCCATGGGGTTCTCCCCGTTCGAATTGTTATATGGGCGTAAGCCGCACGGCATCCTAGACGTGCTGCAGGAAAATTGGGAGGAGGGACCTTCACAAAGCAAAAACGAAATCCAATACGTTATGGACCTGCGCGCAAAACTCCACACTCTCACCCACCTAACTCAGGAGAATTTGCGGCAGGCCCAGGAACGGCAAGCCCGCCTGTACAACAACGGTACGCGCCTTAGAGAGTTCACTCCGGGAGATAAGGTACTCGTACTGTTGCCCACGTTGAGCTCCAAATTGATCGCAAGTGGCAAGGACCCTTTGAGGTCACACGGCGAGTCGGGGACGTCGACTATTGCCGCTTTTCCACTACAAACGCGGCTGAGCCGTGCCGTGCTGAGTCGAGCTGAGTCGAGCTGAGCGGGGCTGTTGGAGTTGCATTTCGACTACAACCGCGCTGAACCGTGCTGGCTGGAAGTGGGTGGACACATTGGGTGGAGTTAGCGAAAGTGGGTGGACGTCAGGTGATGTCGTTAAGCAGCGCAAACAGTGACATCAGTGACAGTGGCGGAACAAGTCAGAGCCGGGCCGGGGGCGGGGCAAATGACCGGGCCCTTTATTAAAGCTTATCATAACATCATTTTAGGCTACAAAATGTCCGCAACTGCGGTGTTTACCAATTTCAACACTACCGGGTGCAACTATGTTATTTAGCACATCAAGTCCTTCAAACGAACATGTAACTCAGAAACAAAAAACATTAGGATACTGTACATGGCTCATAATAAAACATCAATAGCCTATACTGCGCACATTATTTGAAGGGCATACGAATGAGCGCTCAGAGGTTGCAACGGTGACAGGAAGAGTCAGAAATAAAAGGAGGGCGGTGCAAACCTCACTGAATGCACTGTGTTTACCAATTTCAACACTACGGGGTGCAACTATGTTATTTTGTCCATTAAGTCCTTCAAACGAACATGTAACTCAGAAACAAAAAACATTAGGCGACATACTGTACATGGCTCATAATAAAACATCAATAGCCTACTGCGCGCATTATTTGAAGGGCATACGACGAGCCTTGCGCTCCGCGAACTCGTCCACGATGCTCTGTATGTCACTGATTCAGTGATCTTTTAAGCGGTAGTCTCACGACCCGGATAATAAACAATAAACATGGAGGACATGGAGTCGTTAGTGTTGCTGGTCTTGGTGCTGTGGCTTGTTGTCACCGACAACGCCAACAGATACTGGCAAGAGCGTATAGATGAGGCGAGGCGCATAAGGCTTCATAATTCTCGTAATTCGTAATTCTTCTCCTTCCGGGTTTGCGGTGTTTACAGATCCCAGCGCGCTCGCGGGGCGTGTGTGGGCGTGTGAGGACACTCCTCCTCACCAATCAGTGCACAGGGGAGTGTCTGCTCATGCCCCCAGCCTCACTCGGCACGGTTTGGCTCGCTTCAGCCCCATTCCAAAACGGTGCGAGTTTTAGGGGCTAAGCAGGGCTGAAACGAGCTGAGTCGTGCTGGTTTTTGGTAGTCGAAACGCGAGCCGTGTCGGGCTGAAGTGAGCTGAAGCGAGCTGAAGTGAGCTGAAAAAGGGTAGTGGAAAAGGGCCATATGAGGTGAGGCGAACGGACAGGGGTGGGGCACTACAGATTTACCACCTCAATCTGCTTAAACTCTGGAACGAGGAGGTCCCCGTGGCGTTGGTGTCGGTAGTTCCGGAGAAGGCGGAGCTGGGGCCGGAGGTTCAAAAAGGGACATTGGCATCACGTACCTCTCCGGTCCCCTGTGGAGACCACCTCTCCCTGACCCAACTCACGGAGGTCGCCCAGTTGCAGGCCAAGTTTTCGGATGTGTTCTCGCCCCTGCCCGGTTGCACTAACCTCATAGAGCACCACATAGAGACGCCCCCGGGGGTGGTAGTGTGTAGCCGCCCTTACAGGCTACCCGAACACAAAAAAATGGTGGTTCGGGAAGAACTTCAGACCATGCTCGAAATGGGCATCGTCGAGGAGTCCCACAGTGACTGGAGCAGCCCGGTGGTCTTGGTCCCCAAGGCCGACGGGTCGGTCCGGTTTTGTGTGGACTATAGAAAAGTCAACGCGGTGTCTAAATTCGACGCGTACCCAATGCCTCGTATTGACGAGCTGCTCGATCGACTAGGCACGGCTCGCTTTTATTCGACACTGGATTTGACGAAGGGATATTGGCAGATCCCCTTGACTCCACTATCCCGGGAAAAAACGGCCTTTTCCACTCCGTTCGGCTTACACCAATTCGTCACACTTCCTTTTGGGCTGTTTGGGGCGCCTGCTACGTTTCAGCGGCTGATGGATAGGGTCCTCCGGCCCCACGCCACCTACGCGGCCGCATATCTGGACGATATAATCGTTTATAGTAACGACTGGCAGCGGCACTTGCAACACCTGAGGGCCGTCCTTAGGTCGCTGAGGCGGGCGGGTCTCACTGCCAACCCGAAGAAGTGTGCGATTGGGCGGGTGGAAGTACGGTATCTGGGCTTCCACTTGGGCAATGGGGAGGTGCGTCCCCAAATTAATAAGACAGCAGCGATTGCGGCCTGCCCGAGGCCCAAGACCAAAAAGGGGGTGAGACAGTTCCTGGGGCTGGCTGGCTACTATCGTAGGTTTATACCTAATTATTCGGACGTCACCAGCCTGCTGACTGACCTCACTAAAAAGGGGGCACCAGATCCGGTCCAGTGGACGGATCAGTGCCAGCTGGCTTTCTCTGAGGTAAAGGCTGCACTGTGTGGGGGGCCACTATTACACTCCCCTGATTTTTCTCTCCCTTTTGTGTTACAGACCGACGCGTCAGACAGAGGGCTGGGGGCGGTGTTGTCCCAGGAGGTGGAGGGGGAGGACCGCCCCATCCTGTACATTAGCAGGAAGCTGTCGGTGCGTGAGGGGCGCTACAGCACTATTGAAAAAGAATGTCTAGCGATCAAGTGGGTGGTCCTCGCCCTCCGTTACTACCTGCTGGGGCGCCCTTTCACCCTCTGTTCGGACCACGCGCCCCTCCAGTGGCTCCACCGCATGAAAGATGCCAACGCGCGGATCAGCCGTCGGTATCTGGCACTCCAACCCTTCAATTTCCTCTCCCGCCAAGGGGGGGGGGGGGGACTCGGCTGCCGGCTGGACGGCCGCCCGGCCTGAGTCGGGCGGTGGGGGTATGTGGCAGCGGGGGCGTGGTCAAGCGCCGGTCTGTGACAGGAGGGTGGAGCCAGGGAAGGTGAGTGGCAGAATCACTACACCTGACGGTAATTAACCTGTTTGTGTGTCTTCCCAGTAACCGCGCCCTATTTAAGGAGACAGAGGGAGAGCAGAGAAAACGCTCTTCCCCGGACGAGAACACAGAGTGTGTGTGTGTGTGTTTCTCTGTAGTAGTTATTGTTAGACTGAAAAGTGTGGCAATAAAGCCTTATAATCACCTGAATCTCTGTCCTGCTGTCCTCTGTGCTCCACCCACACCTAAGGGACTTTCTACAGTGTAAAACAGTGGAAATCAAAACTCAAAATCATCACACACTCTTAAAAAGGGTTCCTTAAAGTGCATATCCTGGACCAATTTCGTTTTTTTTTTAATATGAAAGTATGCCCCTTTACACACTCATCCAGAAGGGTAATTTTGCACAAGGCCATCTGTCTACAGCAGAAAAAAATAAAGTAACAAAATGCATGTGGAAAAATCCCAAGGGAGTCTGGAGCCAGATTCGTGACGTCACCTGCGGATCCACCAGCAGGCTGTGCGAGCTTGCATGGGTTCAGTGCACAGCCTGTGTAGACCAAGTTTAGCAGCTAGCGATTTTGCATTGAAATATGGAATTGTCACCTGAGCGCAATGTTACTTCACCTTTGGATGAAGAATATAATGAGATGTCAGAATTATTTCTTACCCTGGAAACAGTCAACTTGTGAATTGCCGATTTTCTTGGTCTTTTTCTTGGCTCTGCTTGGTCCTCGGCTTCGAGGGCCTCAGTGGATGCGGCACTTCGCCTTCTGTCAGGGGAGACGAACACGGCTGGCTCCTTTGGTGACGCTGACACAAATGGAGACGGTGTTGCTTTGGGCATTCTGACAGATGGAACTGCGTCTTTTTTCAGATCAAGTTGCCTCGCGAAGCCCATATCCCACTGCAAATAGTTCTCAAAGTCGTCGGGCCTTGTGAAGTGAGCACTGCAAATAATGCTGTAGTCTGTAGCATGTAGCCAATTTTTCTGGGGGCCTCGCACAAAGCGCTCCTGTTTCTCTCCCATTGTCTGGTCTTTTGGGAAACGAAGAGTACTAATCCCATCATGATTGGTGTTGCTACACCCTCCTATGATACATCTGTTAACCATTTTAATAATTATGCGATAACGTTGAAGAAATTTGCAGAAAACCACCAGGTCGTTTTCTCATAAACAAACCAGCGCTGGCGTAGGATTCAGATGGAGGCGTCCCGCACGCGACGTCATGAAAATCAATGTTTGCCGGGAAATCCAAATGCCAAGTTTTTTCAGAGGCGGACCAATTCGCGTCAAATGGCTTGATTTCAACTGAATTTTTCTGATATTGCGCAAGGGAAAAAATTGCACAAAATGCAAAATGTGACAGATATTTGAACAAAGTTTAATATAAAATAGGAGAATTACATTGATCTTGCTCCCGAATTTACCCGTGATATGCACTTTAAGCTTTCATTGGACAAATAAGGATTTGTAGCTTCAAAAAAAAAAAAAAAGGTTCTACTTTTACATTAAAAACCTTAAGCGGTCCCTCAGAAGGAAAACCGACCCAAAACAAACCCTGAAGTTTCTCAGAGTGTCCTGTAATCATCATCATCATCATCATCATCATCATCAGCTGAAAATGTGAATTTGCAGCCTTAACCCCAGAAGATATGTTCTGTAAGCCAGTGTGTGTATTGCATTTTCAATCCCTGTGAGACTCTATAGCTCATCTGACAGGACTGCCAGTGCCTTCTGTACCTGATGTGGATGTAAAATGTCTCTAATCTGTCCATCACCCTGAATGATAACAGAGCTGTGAAGAGAGCTCGTTATGTTCATATTAATCTGACGTAGCCGTGATGTCAGCTCTCAAAATTTTGCATTTTTTCCCCCATGAAAATAAGAACGACTCGGAGGTGAAAAATTCATGTTTCTTGTCGTTACTGACCGAGTACTGAAGTGAGGAGAGAGACTGTTTCCATGGTAACCAGGTGAGCCAGTGTTTTCTTGTTGCCTGTCTTATTGCCTTTTCAATCTCTGAGTTTCCAATCTATGTGCTGTTTGCCTTCACTAACCTCCACACGGGCCTCTGGGTTTATTTACGCACACATCATGCTGATAAACGTGCAGGAGATGCAAAAGTTTTATCATTTTAATGCATGACCACATGTGCAGTATATACAGTGAAATGTTTCTGGGCCAGATGAGGTGCAAATCAGCGTTTCTGCACACAACAGTGCGAGAGCAGAAACCGAGAAGAAGCAGAAGCACAATGCGTCCAGAAAAATAAAAACAACTCAAACTGGTGGCATGACTGCAATGCTAGATGCAGTCTAAGTGCTAAGATTTGACAGCGGAGAAAAATAAACTAGCAGAGCCACCTGTACAGTGGAGTGTTGTGGGATTTAACGAGACATTATTATTCAGCAGGAAGTGGGTAGATTCATTCATTCATTCATTCATTCATTCATTCATTCGGCAGACACTTTTATTCAGAACGCAAGGCAAAACAGCTCAGTTCAGTAGACATGATTTTTAATGTCGTTAAAACTTCTGAGCAAATTTCTAAATGTTTGTAGTTTCTATTACTGACGTCCATAAATCTTATTTTTTATGGTATATTACTTGTACAAGGTACAGCTGTGGTCAGAAGTTTACATACAGGGACATGAATATTCATATGGTCATGCTATTGGTCCCAATTGTGTTCCACAAGGGGTAAAATTGAGACCTCCTTGTATGTACCCAATACTATACTTTTTGATTTCCTAATACCCTAAAGTTAACAAATCATAGGGAGTGAGAGCTTAAAAGTAGACGGCCTTTCGATTTCATAAAATCAGTGAAATTTAGTTCCCTCTGAAATGTGGTCATTGTGATATCTGTTTATTTCTGTAATATCTCAAAATATCAGGCCATTCTGTGGCTGGGAAGTTATTTAATTTGAGCAAATAATGTGCATGAAATCGCTCGCTTCACGCAGTCAAGCAGACAGAGGAAGTCCGTGTGTGTGCGCATGCGCAGGTTTACCTTCTTCTTTTCCTTCTTCTGTTGGGTTTTCCGTCATGCAGCATCCAGTGTTGCATTACTGCCATCTACAGGTTTACCTTTGAGCGTGCACTGACAGTTAGATCATTCTGTCGCTAAACGAACAGCTGATCACACCGAGGTGCTCGCTGAGCACCAATATTTATTAGTTTGGTCCTGCGTTTCCTTTCCTTCGTATAGAACATAACGTCTTTTCTTCTTGCTTTCCGTTACTGTAGTCGCTCTTTCGTGTTTCATTTGCACACTCACGTCCTCCATTTTTCTCTTCATTGTATCCCACAATGCCTTGCGTGAACGGGGAAAGCCCACCATGTGATGTGATGCATGACGTAGTATCTTGAATTGGGTCATGGTGAAGCAGGAAAAATAGTGGAGAATTTAGGGTCACGTAGCGACAGAATGATGGAACTGTCATGCCCCTTTTCCACCAAAGCAGTTCCAGGGCTGGTTCGGGGCCAGTGCTTAGTTTGGAACCGGGTTTTCTGTTTCCACTGACAAAGAACTGGCTCTGGGGCCAGAAAAACCGGTTCCAGGCTAGCACCAACTCTCTGCTGGGCCAGAGGAAAGAACCGCTTACGTCAGCGGGGGGGCGGAGTTGTTAAGACCAACAACAATAACAAGACCACGAAAGATCGCCATTTTTAAGCAACGAGAAGCCGCAGCTGTACAAACGCGAAGTCATCCATTATTATTATTATTGTTGCTGCTGTTGCTGCTGCTTCTTCCGTGTTGTTTTTGCTTCGATATTCGCGCCAAGGTTTATGCAAACGTAGCGCCGTAACTGATGTATACAGCGACGTAATGACATGGCTTCCCTTAGCACCGCGAGCAATGGAAAAGCAAACTGGTTCTCAGCTGGCTCGCAAGTTGAACAAGTTGTGAACCAGCACCAGCACTGGCCCCGAACCAGCCCTGGAACTGCTTTGGTGGAAAAGAGGCATCAGTGCATGGTCAAAGGTAAACCTGTAGATGGCAGTAATGCAACTCTGTGGATGCCAGCTGCTGTAAAACCCAAAAGAAGAAGAAGAAGGTAAACCTGCGCATGCGCACATGGACTTCCTCTGTCTGCCTGACTGCATGAAGCGAGCAATTTCATGCACATTATTTGCTTTAATCCCCTCAAATTAAATAACTTCCCAGCTACAGAATGGCCTCATATTTTGTGAGATATTACAGAAATAAACATATATCACAATCACCACATTTCAGAGGGAACTAAATTTCACCGATTTTATGAAATCAAAAGGCCGTCTAGCTTTAAAGTTGTTTACAGAAAATGTCATGTACAGAACTGTGGGTTTGCATTGCATCTGGTGAGACTAACATTCAACGTGCAGCTTGAATCTAACTACACATTTAAACTATCAACTCTTAGTAGTCCAACCAACATGAAATTTAGAGGCTAGGCCAAACAGGCAAAAACCATGAACAGTTCCTATCTCTTCCTATATCTGCATGCAACACAGCATACGGCCAAATGTGAGGCTTTGGGTGACTGTGGTCACCTGGAAATACATCAGAAAAAAATCATTATGCTTCCCAGGCTAGTCCTATATGAAGACTATTAGCACATGTTGTGCTTTTGGTGATAAATATCTAACATGATCTAATAGGAGCTTTGACATTATATGTTTTGGAGTGGCACCAATAGTATAACCAAGGTCCTACACACACACACACTTTGATTATTAATTCAGTGGTGCTGACAGTTTCACAGGCCTGCCATGAACTGGAAACTTCTACACTTTCTACAGTCAAGCGAGTTTTACATCTCCATGAACTGAGAGGCTGCTGTCCAAGAAAGAAGCCCCTGCTCCAAAATCGATACTTTCAAGCTTAGTTAAAGTTTGCAGCTGACCACATGGGTAAAGAAAAAGCCTTCTGGAGGAATGAGACAAAGATTTCCGCTTTGATCAGGATTACCACCTTGTTCACGGTGAGGTGGCTTGCATACCCTAATGACCCCTAGAGCTATGTTGGCTGGAGTCTAGTGTTTGGTACTCCTGGTAGGGCCACCTATGCCAAACAAGTTGAAGGGTAGGGACCAGCCAAAGAGTGATCCCACTCACTGGCTCTCCAGGCTGGAGGTTGGGTGGAAGGCTGATAACCCTCTCCTGTAAAAAAGAGCTACAGTATTACAGAAACCAGAAGCTGTACCTCACAGGAGAGACTAGATGATGTGCGGGAGCCAAAGCCAATAGGACATTCCTGGGCTGACTAAACCACAGTCAAGCCAAGTCAAAGTCCCTCTCATGCCAGAATCTGGTCTTCCCAGGCAGTCTCCTGTCCCAGTACTAACCAACTCTTTAAGGCGTGTGGGTGCAGTGCTGATCTCCGTTTCAATAGCCCTTGGCCTCTCGCCTATACAGCTAGGGTTATAGTGGGCGGCTTGTCCTCTGGTAACTGCGAGAGGTTGACTTCCCCACTCGCATCTGTATTGCAGCGTGCCTTGCCAGACAGTAGTAGGTACCATTTTTATGATGGTCTTTGATATGACCCGACTGCGAGTAGAACTCGCGATCTCCTGGTTGAGAGGCGGACATGCTAACCACTAGGCCGACTTGCGGTCTGACTCGGCCACTGATGCACCCAAAAGGAGATGCACAGTCAAGAGAGAAAGCAAAGACTTGGGTTGGAGCTCGTGGGAGGAAGTGTGGATAGTAGCGGCTAACCAGAAAAGATGGAGATGATCTGTGGAGGCCCTATGTGCCATGAGGATAGGAAAAGAATAGACAAAGATTGAGTTATTTGGCCACAATGACCAGATGTACAGAGGAACACTGTACCAGCTGTTAAGCATGGTGGTGGTAGCATCATGCTCTGGGGTTTTTTGCTGCCAGTGGAAGGAGATGGAATAATGAAGAAGGAGGACTACCTCAGAATTCTTCAGCATAACCTTAAACCATCAGGACACAACTGGATATTACAACAAGACAGTGTCCCCAAATACACATCAAAGCTGGTTGTGGAGGATAAAGCAGGCTAATATTAAGCTTGAAACAAGTCCTGACCTCAACTCTATCAAAAATATGTGGACTGTTCTTAAAAGTCAGGTCCATGCCAGGAAACACACAAGTTTAATTGAACTCTCAGCCAAGAAGAGTGGACAGATATCCAATCAGAATTCTGACAGAAGCTTATTGATGGCTACCAAAAGCTAAGGGACATTTAACCAAATATCAGGTGTGCTGTATGTATATGTTTGACACTGTACACATCATTTTGATTTCAGAAAACCCACAATAAATTAAAACTTGTGCACCATATTCTTTTTTTTCGTTAAAGATGTATGATCAAAGTAAAAAAAAAATGGAAAGTCCAATATTGCCATGACATTCATGTCCCTGTATGTAAACTTCTGACCACAGCTGAATAATTTATTTCTAAAAAAGGACTAATTTTATATTTTCTTTAAAATAATTATTACAAAAAAATTTAGTGGAAATTGTGTATGCTGTATACAACATAGTACCGTGAGTCGGCCTAGTGGTTAGCATGTCCGCCTCTCGACTGGGAGATCGCAAGTTCTACTCGCTTTTGGGTCATACCAAAGACCATCATAAAAATGGTACCTACTGCCATCTGGCAAGGCACGCTGCAATACAGATGCGAGTAGGGAAGTCAAACTCTCGCAGTTACCAGAGGACTAGCCGCCCACTATAACCCAAGCTGTATAGGCAAGAGGCCGAGGGCTATCGAAACGGAGATCGGCGCTGCACCCATGCGCCTCAAAGAGTTGGTTAGTACCAACATCAACAGCTACACACAACGGAGTGACCTGGCAGCCTGCTGCTAATCCCTTCCAAAATCATTTGCCCTGTTGCTTTTTTGGTGTCTGGCTAAGTTTTGGCTGAGCTCAAGTCCCAGCTCTAATAGTAATGGTTCGCCACTGACATGTACATGTGTAAGTCATTTCGGTCAGGATTTCGAAGCAGGTTTAAGGATCTAATGACTTCCTGGCTGACTCTCAAGCAAGGATACACCACTTTTCTTGTCCTGCTTGGTCTAAGTGGCATGAATAAATTAGTATACTTCTTTTTATCGGCAATCAATACAATTTTGGCTAATTTTATGAAAATAAAATCTGGCCTAAGACTGGAACCCTGTGGAATCCCTCAAGGAGTCTGTGTTTGATTTGGTGAGAATGCTTGTTTTATCTGTAACTGCTTATCCTGTGCGGGGTCACAGAGGGCAAGCTGGAGCCTATCCCAGCTGACCATGGGTGAGAGGCAGGGTACACCCTGGACAAATTGTCAGCTCATCGCAGGGCTGACACACACATAGAGACACAAACAACCATTCACACTCACGGTCAATTTAGAGCCACCAATTAACCTAACCTGCATATCTTTGGACTGTGGGAGGAAACCCACGCAGACACGGGGAGAACATGCCAACTCCACACAGAAAGGCCCTCGCTGGGCTAGAACCCAGAACCTTCTTGCTGTGAGGCGACAGTGCTAACCACTACACCACCGTGCCGCCCGGTGAGAATGTAAACAGTTGAATTTTGTCGTTTGTTTAATGATTGATGATCGGGATAATATGTTGCACTGGGAATTGCAAAAAATTTCACTGGGAAAAGAGCATGAGGACGATGAAGAATGAGAACTGTTAATTATAACTGATCTGGAATTGTGGAACATTCCTCATGTTGTAGTGCAGTAAGAGTTTTGAAATGTACTGATCATACTTAGGTTGTAATCATACTTACAACATAAGTATGATTTTCGAATAAACTTTTTATCGTATTTTTTATCATACTTATAGTGTTTTATAGTACTTTTGATATTAATATTTTATTTCTAATAGTGTTTGTATTACAAAGTATTTTAGAGTATATTTAGCATGGTATTTTCTTATTGAGAAACTTCTAATGGGGCGGCACGGTGGTGTAGTGGTTAGCGCTGTCGCCTCACAGCAAGAAGGTCCTGGGTTCGAGCCCCGGGGCCGGCGAGGGCCTTTCTGTGCGGAGTTTGCATGTTCTCCCCGTGTCTGCGTGGGTTTCCTCCGGGTGCTCCGGTTTCCCCCACAGTCCAAAGACATGCAGGTTAGGTTAACTGGTGACTCTAAATTGACCGTAGGTGTGAATGTGAGTGTGAATGGTTGTCTGTGTCTATGTGTCAGCCCTGTGATGACCTGGCGACTTGTCCAGGGTGTACCCCGCCTTTCGCCCATAGTCAGCTGGGATAGGCTCCAGCTTGCCTGCGACCCTGTAGAAGGATAAAGCGGCTACAGATAATGAGATGAGATGAGATGAGAAACTTCTAATCATTTTTAAAAGTGTCTTTACAGATTTTTACAGTACCGCATGCCATTCTAACCTTCTATGTCATTTATTAAAGTTCTAGGAAATCAATTTCTGAAAACACTGAGAAGTCTACTTGGTTTCCATTGGTGCTTGAATGAAACTCTGTAGTAATCAGCCAATAAAATTAAATACAGACCTTGTTTTTATTTCATATATATTTAGTTTTGTTGGGTAAAAATAAAAACCTTTTTTGGTTTGGATACATGAAGGAGACCAAGCGAAAGAGATCAACATCTTTCAGAAATGTTCCAGAAATCAGAACAGCTCTAAACACGTTTAATAGAAACCAGTTGAGGACAATTGGAAATGTGATATGGGATGGAATGGCCCAGGAATTTTCAACAGACGGGGTTTCAACTGCAGAAACTTCAGACCCCTTCAGCCTTGTGGAGGTTCAGGTATTCCTGCCCCAACGTTCCTCATTCGGATGGTATAAGGCCTCAGAATTAGCTTCTGAGCTGTGAATGGTGCGGTAGTTCAGGAAAAAAAAATAATATATGCTAAAATTAAGCAAAACCCCAGAAAGCTGGAGAACAGAATGGATTCAAAAACTTGATCATCACATCAGTACATTTCAAAACTCTTACTGCACTACAGCATGAGGAATATTGCACAATTCCAGATCAGTTATAATAAACAGTTGTCATTCATCATCATCATCTTTTCCCAGTGAAATTTTTGCAATTCCCAGTGCAACATTTTATCCAAATCATCACTTATTAAACAAACAACAAAATTCAACTGTTTACATTCTCACCAAATCAAACACAGACTCCTCGAGGGATTCCACAGGGTTTCAGTCTTGGGCCAGTTTTTATTTTCATAAAATTAGCCAAAATTGTATTGATTGCCTACAAAAAGACGTCTACTAATTTATTAATGCCATTTGGACCAAGCAGGACAAGAAAAGTGGTGTATCCTTGCTTGAGAGTCAGCCAGGAAGTCATTAGATCCTTAAACCTGCTTCGAAATCCTGACTGAAATGACTTACACATGTACACATCAGTAGTGAATGGTTACTATTAGAGCTGGGACTTGAGCTCAGCTAAAACTTAGCCAGACACCAAAAAAGCGACAGGGCAAATGATTTTGTAAAGGATTAGCGTCAGGCTGCCAGGTCGCTCCGTTGTATGTAGCTGTTGATGTTGATTTTAAGAGTAAGTCAGTAAATTACACAGGGAAATGAATACTTAAGTCTGAGTGAAAAATACTGTAGCGAGCATGCAACGTGGAAGAAGAGTCTGGAAACAGAAATCTTAGTTTCTCGGTCGTTAGCCTGTAGCTCTCGAGAGCACTGGTTGACCGCTTTATTAGCATTCGTTAACACTACTGATGAATGCTACACCAGCTGGAAGGTGACTTCACTGCTGTGCTGACGGCGCTGACTCACGGTTAAGCTCACGTTAGCCTTCAAGAAGGCCGAGGGTGATAAATTTTTGGTCCCTCCCATTATAAATCAAAATCTGATTGGTTAATTTATCCGTCACTTCCTACATAAACATACACTGCCATGGCCTTCTGTCCTGGCAGTGAAGTCCTAACCAATGAGTGAGCAGCTCTAAACTCTTCTAAACAAAAAAATCTCATTGGATAACTCTATTTCAATGTCTTCAGGACAGTAACCCTTTCATTTCTGAAGCACATTTGATAGAAAATGAGGCCGAATTAGAATTAGAAGAGAAGATTATAATGAAATTATGAAAGAAATTAAAGAATGAAAGAAATTAAATGTAACATTTGAAATCCTGATATGTTTGGGCTTCTCTGAACGCCTAGAAGGCCCTGACGGTTCCCCTCTGGGACACGTGCAGGAAAAAGAACGACAAAATAAGAGCCACAGATCTCTAAAAGCTTAATGAAGATTAGATTCAGGAAAATTCATTCATCACCAAATCTAAGTGCTGTGTTAATCAGGCCAAAAATGCACATATAACTGAACATGAATACATGATTTGGATAGGACAGATTTCTAAACAGCTTTCTAATACAAATACAAAAGTAGTACAGTAATGAATAGTAGGTTCACAACTCAATTTTCTTTCGAAAGTTTTCTTCAGAAAGTTTCACACTGACGCCACGCATGAGGCTTTTGATGCTTGGTTAAAGGATTGCCAGGTTTCAGCAACATTCCCACATGAAATACAGCTCAAAAACACACCAAAAGACTTGAAGTTACCCTAAAAAGTTCAAGGAACAAGGAAGATGAATTTTTCTTATTTTTCTCAGTCTTTGCATGGGAAACAAGCTAACAGTGGTGCGCGTGCATTTCTGATTTATGTATAAAGCCATCGCTCTGCACAGAAACTGAATCTGAAAAACTGATATGAATATTTGAGGCAGTAAACAAACACACATCCGGATGTAGATAACTTGATGACTTTGATGATGCCGTCAAATGATGTAAAGATGTAGAAAGATGTAAAATACAGCAGGGTCTTTGAGGATGCCCTCAGTGCCACAGGCACAGTGTCTGAAAATGATTTTATAATGACTTATTACAGGATATGGAATGTCACTGGCACTGAATGGCCATCAGAGGGCAGTAGAACATTATATTCTACAGATAAAACAAAATACTGAACTGCGGATGGAGGAAATAAATGACAAGAATACAACCCCGATTCCAAAAAAGTTGGGACAGAGTACAAATTGTAAATAAAAACAGAATGCAATAATTTACAAATCTCAAAAACTGATATTGTATTCACAATAGAACATAGACAACATATCAAATGTCGAAAGTGAGATATTTTGAAATTTCATGCCAAATATTGGCTCATTTGAAATTTCATGACAGCAACACATCTCAAAAAAGTTGGGACAGGGGCAATAAGAGGCTGGAAAAGTTAAAGGTACAAAAAAGGAACAGCTGGAGGACCAAATTGCAACTCATTAGGTCAATTGGCAATAGGTCATTAACATGACTGGGTATAAAAAGAGCATCTTGGAGTGGCAGCGGCTCTCAGAAGTAAAGATGGGAAGAGGATCACCAATCCCCCTAATTCTGCGCCGACAAATAGTGGAGCAATATCAGAAAGGAGTTCGACAGTGTAAAATTGCAAAGAGTTTGAACATATCATCATCTACAGTGCATAATATCATCAAAAGATTCAGAGAATCTGGAAGAATCTCTGTGCGTAAGGGTCAAGGCCGGAAAACCATACTGGGTGCCCGTGATCTTCGGGCCCTTAGACGGCACTGCATCACATACAGGCATGCTTCTGTATTGGAAATCACAAAATGGGCTCAGGAATATTTCCAGAGAACATTATCTGTGAACACAATTCACCGTGCCATCCGCCGTTGCCAGCTAAAACTCTATAGTTCAAAGAAGAAGCCATATCTAAACATGATCCAGAAGCGCAGACGTCTTCTCTGGGCCAAGGCTCATTTAAAATGGACTGTGGCAAAGTGGAAAACTGTTCTGTGGTCAGACGAATCAAAATTTGAAGTTCTTTATGGAAATCAGGGACGCCATGTCATTCGGACTAAAGAGGAGAAGGACGACCTGAGTTGTTATCAGCGCTCAGTTCAGAAGCCTGCATCTCTGATGGTATGGGGTTGCATTAGTGCGTGTGGCATGGGCAGCTTACACATCTGGAAAGACACCATCAATGCTGAAAGGTATATCCAGGTTCTAGAGCAACATATGCTCCCATCCAGACGACGTCTCTTTCAGGGAAGACCTTGCATTTTCCAACATGACAATGCCAAACCGCATACTGCATCAATTACAGCATCATGGCTGCGTAGAAGAAGGGTCCGGGTACTGAACTGGCCAGCCTGCAGTCCAGATCTTTCACCCATAGAAAACATTTGGCGCATCATAAAACGGAAGATACGACAAAAAAGACCTAAGACATTTGAGCAACTAGAATCCTACATTAGACAAGAATGGGTTAACATTCCTATCCCTAAACTTGAGCAACTTGTCTCCTCAGTCCCCAGACGTTTACAGACTGTTGTAAAGAGAAAAGGGGATGTCTCACAGTGGGAAACATGGCCTTGTCCCAACTTTTTTGAGATGTGTTGTTGTCATGAAATTTAAAATCACCTAATTTTTCTCTTTAAATGATACATTTTCTCAGTTTAAACATTTGATATGTCATCTATTTTCTATTCTGAATAAAATATGGAATTTTGAAACTTCCACATCATTGCATTCTGTTTTTATTTACAATTTGTACTTTGTCCCAACTTTTTTGGAATCGGGGTTGTACAGTGTTTGTGTAGTAATTGTGTTTTCGAAGCTAGTATGTCCGTTTTTTCTTTCTCTTCATTTAAAAATGGTATTTATTTATTTTTTTAACGCTGTATGAATAAATTAGAAAATTCTCCACTTTAAACACGTGAAGCTTTAACCTTATACTGTGAACAAACAAAACCCTTGATAATTAGTTGTATACTGACTAGAGCATTAAATTTTTTAACATTTTGTTTTACCTCCAAGAACAGCTTTTCTTAGACCTGTACCTTTTAGTATAAACTCTTCTGCTTTTCACTGGCAAGTGATTTACTTCCTTAATGTGGATTGTAATTACACTGATAACAAATGACTTTGGTTTCAACCTTAAAGCTTATGAGATTAAAGCTAATGAGTTACCGTAAATGATTATTTCAAATAAAATAAAATAAAATTAGATTAAATTAACTTCCTAAATCATATTAAAATATTTACATTTACATTCAAGATTCAAGAACCATTGACTGACCTGTACTGATATTTACAACCTGGTACCTTTAGTGCTGTTGGTGAAGTTTCCTCCTGAACTCGATGTCTTCCTCGATGAGAGGAATGAAAAATGAAAACTTGAAAAAGTCCGACTGTGTTCAGAGGAAATTTCTTTCTTAAAACATGAATCAACAAATGTGCAACTAGAAAGAGACTGTGACTAAAGTCATAGTGATTTGTGCTAGCTCTTACAAACTGGGACGTCTAGTCACTGTACCCTATAGATCTGGAACGGTAAGAGATAGAGGATGACGCTTAGTGAGGAAAAGTTGTGCCCTGCTGAAAATTGACAGAGTTATCAGTGATTGAAAAAATCCTGTTTTTCATGGCTCATTCCGGATCAGTGATCCAGATCAGCACCAAAAGTCATAGCAACATTATTCAGCCCAGCAGTATTCTTCTTCATGTGAAATTTGGTGATGATTGGTTGAAAACTGAGGGAGAAATAGTGCCTTAAAAACATAATAATAATAATAATAATAATAATAATAATAATAACTAGAAAGAGACTGTGACTAAAGTCACAGTAAATTGCGCTAGCCCTTACAAACTGGGACGTCTAGTCACTGTACCCTATAGATCTGGAACGGTAAGAGATAGAGAATGACGCATAGTGAGGAAAAGTTGTGCCCTGCTGAAAATTGACAGAGTTATCAGTGATTGAAAAAATCCAGTTTTTCATGGATCATTCCGGATCAGTGATCCAGATCAACACCAAAAGTCATAGCAGCGTAATTCAGCCCAGAGGTATTCTTCATGTGAAATTTGGTGATGATTTGTTGAAAACTGAAGGAAAAATAGCATCCAAAAACGTTAACATAATAATAATAATAATAATAATAATAATAATAATAATAACTAGATCGAGACTGTGAGTAAAGTCACAGTGATTTGCGCTAGCTCTTATAAAGTTGGACACCTAGTCACCATACCCTATAGATCTGGAATGGTAAGAGATAGAGAATGACGCTTAGTGAGGAAAAAATCCTGTTTTTCATGGATCATTCCGGATCAGCGATCCAGATCAGCACCAAAAGTCATAGCAACATAATTCAGCCCAGCGGTATTCTTCTTCATGTGAAATTTGGTGATGATTGGTTGAAAACTGAGGGAGAAATAGCGTCCTAAAAATGTAGTAGTAATAATAATAATAATAATAATAATAATAATAAAGTAGAAAGATCCTGAGTGAGAGTAACAATTCGCGCCAGCACTGCTAGCACAAATTAATTTGAATATAGTCTGTACAATTCAAATGGCCTGTGATTGAAAGTTATGTTCCATCCTGTAAAGACTTCAATCAGATAAATTAGATTTGAGTCACTTTCATATGTGGGCCTAGATCAGATACGTATCCAGTTCGTTGCTATGCAACATGAATGTGAACGGTCAGCTCACCATTCTTGTGGATTTTTGTCTATACGCATGCGCTGAGTGTTCTCATCATCAATAACACCGACAGCACTGTAATACAACAATGGAGGAGCGATACAATCACAACGAAGTCAGCAAAAGCGAGCCGTCTGTTTTTTCGCCTTCTTGATCTGATCATGTATGAACCACAGGCGATTGCTCTAAGACAACGAGGGAGGCTCAGCCTCCTCTAAAAATGATGAACATCGTGTAGGATGAATTGCGCTAGGCTTATGTTATAGCCGACCTTATAACATTGCTATTTCAGATCCAGAATCATAGAAATATATGTGCTCAACCCAACTACAGTGCGAAATCATTCCGTTATAACTTTCCCCAGTTCGCCTAATGTGTGCGTGAGTTTTTCCCCCTCGTGGACTTCAATGGCATTTGGGAGCTATGCGCGTTTCAATATCAAATTGCAAGACGATTATTGGACAAATACTGCGAAAACGCCCGCCCCACGGACTCCCAGCCTCACAGTGGGAGGGACATGGCAGTTTCTGCGAGGAGACTGGTGATTGGTGAAAGTGGCCGGATATTTTCTTTGATTGACAGCTCGTTTCAAATATAGACAGGCAGCAGTGAATCTCAGTTCAGTCCCATGCGGATTCGCAAGTGCTGTGGTGTATTGTAAGAATCAGCTTACATTTCGATTTCATTCATTACATACGGTTTCTATCAGCTTTTTTAGTTTGTATATATTTTCATTGTAAATAAAGTGTAAATATAGTGTTGTCAAGTTTGCTATCTTAGTTCCAGAAATTTCGTTTATTTGAGTGACTGAACTTGAACTTGAGGGGGCTAGTCAGCTAGCAAGAAAGCTGTGCACAGATGCCAAGCATTACTGATTTAATTTTGGCGAAGCCATTTGCCAGTCTTCCTTTCGAGGAAAAAATTAAAATTAAAGAGCAGGGTAGACCATCGCCTCAAACTGACTTGGTGAAAAAGGTAGGGAATAATACTCGTTCCTTTCAGCTCTCCCAGTGTTGTGCAAGTTCACACTTTTTTTGAACTAGTTCAAGTTCAGTTCAAACATGTCAAAAGTGAACTGGTCACGTTCATAGTTCACAGTTTTAATTCTGAACTAGTTCAAAGTTCAGTTCATTTTACTTTTAGGCGGGATATGAAAATAAAGGGCGGCACGGTGGTGTAGTGGTTAGCGCTGTCGCCTCACAGCAAGAAGGTCCTGGGTTCGAGCCCCGGGGCCGGCGAGGGCCTTTCTGTGCGGAGTTTGCATGTTCTCCCCGTGTCCGCGTGGGTTTCCTCCGGGTGCTCCGGTTTCCCCCACAGTCCAAAGACATGCAGGTTAGGTTAACTGGTGACTCTAAATTGACCGTAGGTGTGAATGTGAGTGTGAATGGTTGTCTGTGTCTATGTGTCAGCCCTGTGATGACCTGGCGACTTGTCCAGGGTGTACCCCGCCTTTCGCCCGTAGTCAGCTGGGATAGGCTCCAGCTTGCCTGCGACCCTGTAGAAGGATAAAGCGGCTAGAGATAATGAATGAATGAATGAATGAAAATAAAGACTAAAATCATATGCTACATTCTAGCTCAAAACTACTCACATATTATAGATATTATATTCTATCACACAAAATGGAAGTTATTGTACATACTATATACGGAAAAAGGACACTTTGCTTAGTGGTTGTAAATCTTCCACAATGTAGTCAATAATCAGTTTATCTACCTGCTGCTGGGAGACAGTGGTACTCTTGAAGGCTGCAGGCAGTGTGACTTGGATTTTGGGATTTTGGCAGGGGATCTTCTTGCCCTTTCCCTTCTGATCCTCGAGGACTTGCATATATGCTTTGAAACTGGACAGATGCTTCAACTCAATGTGTCGTTTCAAATTTGAGAACGACGTTGTTGATGTTCTTACTTGTTTTTTCAGAGCAGGTGGACAGAGCTTACACAGAAAGGTAAGGTTTTTACCGTCTGAGTCTTTGTGTGAAATTGTGTAAAATTGCTGTAAATAACCATGAGGAGAATCTGTCTCATCTGTGTTCTCCGTGCCGCTACTTGAACTTTCACTGGCCATGTTGCTGTGAGTGTGCGCCGGTTGTGGTGTGCGCGCTGTCTCAGTATATTATATTGGAATATATATTTTTCTGGATATGAATTAAACACAGCTACAATTTGGAAAACATTTTTATACAAAAACACAGCCGAGAACATTTCACACTACAGACCTGGATTAAAAGTGAAGGGTTATCAAAATTGTCAATAAAACATTTCTCAGTCAAAATAAGTAAAATATAGGGAAAGTGTCATTGAATGAAATGTGTGGCACCCAGCTCTATGTTTGGCTCCCCAAGGTCAGTGCTTGTGCCTATTCCAGAACACTCTGCTGTTACTGCTGAGGTTCCTGACAAAGAGCTGCTTTCAATAATGATCAATTTTTAAACAACATGCCACAATTTTAAAATATAAAATGTTAAAATATACCCCTCCCCCCAACACCACCATCATGTATATTGGACAGTAGGCTAATGGGCCAAAAGAACCTGTTATTTCACAGTTTGTGACCCTGCCAACAATCAGCCAGATCAGAGGCAAGAGTATGGGCAAAATTGATGTTTTTTCTTTTTTCTTTTAAAATCTGGAAATATCGTAACCGACCAGCCTCCCCTGTTTGAAAGACTACCAGCCGCCACTGGTATGAACTGTCCTTCAGAGCAAAATGCGATGTATACTTTAGCTACTAGCATGTCTGTTTAGTTTAGTCGGTATTAATACCTTGAGTCATCTTACAAATATGATGTTTTTTTGTTGTTGGTGATGCAGATGACTTGTCTATCATCATGCGTGCTGTTTCAGAGGACAGACGCGTTCACGTTAACATACAGTTAGATACCGGTCATGTCATTATAAATGTGAACAAGCAAGATATTCAAATCCGATCTGAATAACAAAATCAGAACCGAGCAATGAAATGAGGCTTGTAATGTGAACGTAGTGTGTCTAGAACTTTGTTCTAAATGAAATGAGTTGCTTGAGGGATTAAAGCTTTTCGCTCATTTTTATCACTTTTCTTTTTCCTCATGCCAGTTTCAAAGTCCTGCTGGGAGCCATCTGGAGCTCGCCTCCAATTATAAACCAGAGCTGTATTTAGGAAATGTTTGAAAAAGCTTTATTTAGTGGGGAACTCACAGAACACATGGATTGACACGACACATCTGTGTAGGAGAAACATCACGCCAGGCCTCTGTTCCTCTGCAGTGCAGGCTGACACACTTTATAACACAATCACAGCACTGGACAAATCTGGATTCTGATTGGTCAGAAGATTGGTTTATTAATTTGATATACACCAATCAGCCATAACATTCTGACCACTGAGAGGTGAAGTGAAATACACTGATTGATTATCTCATTACAGTGGCACCTGTCGAGGGGTGGGATATATCGGGCAGCAAGAAAGAGAACAGTCAGTTCTTGAAGTTGATGTGTTGGAAGCAGGAAAAATGGGCAAGCGTAAGGATCTGAGCGACTTTGACAAGGGCCAGATTGTGATGGCGAGATGACTGGGTCTGAGCATTGAACAAAATGATACACCTTGTAGGGTGTTCCTGGTATGCAGTGGTTAGTACCTACCAAAAATGATCCAAGGATCCGAAGGATAACCGGTGAACCGGCGACAGGGTCATGGGTGTCGAAGGCTCATTGATTCGTATGGGGCACGAAGGCTAGCCCAGATGGTCCAATCCAGGAGAACAGAAGAGCTACTGTAGCACAAACTACTGAAAAAGTTAATGCTGACACCCTTCTGTTTTAGCCAGCATTCACTTTTTCAGCAGTTTGTCCTACAGTAGCTCTTCTGTTCTCCTGGATTGGACCATCTGGGCTAGCCTTCGTGCCCCATACAAATCATTGAGCCTTCGACACCTATGACCCTGTCGCCAGTTCACTGATTGTCCTTTGGATCCTTGGACCACTTTTGATAGGTACTAACCACTGCATACCAGGAACATCTCACAAGACCTGCCATTACCCAGTAATCTCACCATCACAATTTGGCCCTTGTCAAAGTCGCTCAGATCCTTAAGCTACATTTGCCCATTTTTCCTACTTCCAACACATCAACTTCAAGAACTGACTGTTCTCTTTCTTGCTCCCTGATATATCCCAGCCCTCGACAGGTGCCACTGTAATGAGATAATCACTCAATGTATTTCACTTCACCTCTCAGTGGTCAGAATGTTATGGCTGATTGGTGCCACGTTATATAATGTTTCTATAGTAACAGCTCTTTCACATGAATATAAATGTAAAAAGCTTGTTTAATCGATGACCTGGTGAACTTTTATATAAGGCAGTGTTATGGAAAGGGTCTCCAATGTCAGCATTTTTCCAACACCTTCACGGCAGAGGAGTTTACGCTTTGTGGATTCTCCGTAACATTACAATCTGCATCTTTTCTTCCTTTCTTTGTCTTATTAACATCGAGAGAGAATAAAGAGAGGATGAGTCTCTTGAGGGAAAGACTGTTTATAGCTGCTGTAACTTAAGAAATAACACGAAACAACTTGATTCGTGATCCTTGATTCCAAAACATTAAATGTAACAGTAAATGGATAAAAGTTATGACGTCATTCTTTAACAAGTTAAAAATTGTAATTGGTTTAAAGGTACTGTGGAATTTACAAGAGGAATCAGTTGTTTCAGGATGTGCTGTTGTAGGAAAATAATCAGCTTCATGGTGATAACAATGACTCTGCTTTCTCACACCACCCCCCATTGTTGATTATTTTTTTATAACTGCATGTCATGGAGAGGTTTAATCTTTCAGGCCCGAGCACCAGAGGTGCACAGCCTCAGGTGTCCACCAAAGGGCGCTGCACTGAGGTAAAAGGCCCTATTGTTTTCCTAAGGATTCTTATTATTATTAGTTGTGATTCTTCTTCTTCTTTTTCTTCAAGACTTGGCCATTTTTGATGTGGTTCCCATGGGCAAAAACTCATTAAATTTGGCACACACATCAATCCTGGCCATCACTACTTAGGGATAGAGGCTTGGCCCCAGGTGTATCTGGGGGACTCCATAGTGCCCCCACATGTCATTGAGACTTTTGCCTGGTATATAGTTTCACCTATCCATGTCAAATTTGGTAGGTGTGTAGGGAGCCCCAAGACGAACAAAATTGTAAGTATATTGTATTAGCCATACTCAACAGGAAGTGAGTTATTTTTGGTTTTGTGCATTTTGACACGTGTTACATTTTGACGTTCTCCTCCTAGGCAGTTTGTTGGATTCATGCCAGATTTGGTAAACTGGAGGTGCTCGGTAGAGCCCTGCACTCCTGCGGGAGTCCCGCGGGACCCGACGCAAAGCAGTGCGGCGCGGGACAAATTTTGAAAGCTCATTGCGGGCATGGGCAGGAGGGGGAGTGCACAATGCGGGAGCGGGCGGGAGAGGTGATTAGCTGCAGTCCCGCTAACTAAAAACGTGTTTAAAATAAAATTTATAAATTATTAATTTATGTCTATCATATATAATTTGTGCTGGATATTTTATTTGGCATTAATAAAAACATTTTAAGATGCCTAAATTTGCGGATGTGGTCTAATCTCGCGTACATTTCCGATTCCTTTCCGCTCTTCCGTGTTTGAGATCTCCGATCATGGCAGAAGAGCAGAGCTCCTCTAGTGAAGCTCACAGTGCTTCAGAAGTAAGTGCTGCTTTAAAAAGAGGTACATTTACCTTTAAAAAGTCAAGAGTCCTGAAATCAGACATTTGGAAGTCGTTCTCACTCGTGTATGACGCAGAGGGAAATCAGCTGCCCTTTGCTTGTTGTGATAAGTGCCAAAAGGTTCTGACATACAACGGCCATAAATCAGATACATCAGGCCTGAATCGCCATGTATGTACTGTCTTAAAAGGACAACAATTGTTGGAGTTCAGAGGGAACAACGCAAAAGTGACAGATGCGTTGAAGGCAAAGACCATGGAGAAATGCGTTGATTTTGTTGCTGCGGACCCCCGCCCATATGACAGCATTGCTGGTCGGGGATTAGTTCAGTTAGCCCAACACTTAGTTGACACGGCAGCCACAATAGGCAAATTCGATGTGCGAGATATTCTGCCCCATCCAACAACTGTGTCACGTCATGTACAGTGGGGCAAAAAAGTATTTAGTCAGTCACCAATTGTGCAAGTTCTCCCACTTAAAAAGATGAGAGAGGCCTGTAATTTTCATCATAGGTATACCTCAACTATGAGAGACAAAATGAGAAAAAAAAATCCAGAAAATCACACTGTCTGATTTTTAAAGAATTTATTTGCAAATTATGGTGGAAAATAAGTATTTGGTCAATAACAAAAGTTCATCTCAATACTTTGTTATATACCCTTTGTTGGCAATGACAGAGGTCAAATGTTTTCTGTAAGTCTTCACAAGGTTTTCACACACTGTTGCTGGTATTTTGGCCCATTCCTCCATGCAGATCTCCTCTAGAGCAGTGATGTTTTGGGGCTGTCGCTGGGCAACACGGACTTTCAACTCCCTCCAAAGATTTTCTATGGGGTTGAGATCTGGAGACTGGCTAGGCCACTCCAGGACCTTGAAATGCTTCTTACAAAGCCACTCCTTCATTGCCCGGGTGGTGTGTTTGGGATCATTGTCATGCTGAAAGACCAAGCCACGTTTCATCTTCAGTGCCCTTGCTGATGAAAGGAGGTTTTCACTCAAAATCTCACGATACATGGCCCCATTCATTCTTTCCTTTACACGGATCAGTCGTCCTGGTCCCTTTGCAGAAAAACAGCCCCAAAGCATGATGTTTCCACCCCCATGCTTCACAGTAGGTATGGTGTTCTTTGGATGCAACTCAGCATTCTTTCTCCTCCAAACACGACAAGTTGAGTTTTTACCAAAAAGTTCTATTTTGGTTTCATCTGACCATATGACATTCTCCCAATCCTCTTCTGGATCATCCAAATGCTCTCTAGCAAACTTCAGACGGGCCTGGACATGTACTGGCTTAAGCAGGGGGACACGTCTGGCACTGCAGGATTTGAGTCCCTGGCGGCGTAGTGTGTTACTGATGGTAGCCTTTGTTACTTTGGTCCCAGCTCTCTGCAGGTCATTCACTAGGTCCCCCCGTGTGGTTCTGGGATTTTTGCTCACCGTTCTTGTGATCATTTTGACCCCATGGGGTGAGATCTTGCGTGGAGCCCCAGATCAAGGGAGATTATCAGTGGTCTTGTATGTCTTCCATTTTCTAATAATTGCTCCCACAGTTGATTTCTTCACACCAAGCTGCTTACCTATTGCAGATTCAGTCTTCCCAGCCTGGTGCAGGTCTACAATTTTGTTTCTGGTGTCCTTTGACAGCTCTTTGGTCTTGGCCATAGTGGAGTTTGGAGTGTGACTGTTTGAGGTTGTGGACAGGTGTCTTTTATACTGATAACGAGTTCAAACAGGTGCCATTAATACAGGTAACGAGTGGAGGACAGAGGAGCCTCTTAAAGAAGAAGTTACAGGTCTGTGAGAGCCAGAAATCTTGCTTGTTTGTAGGTGACCAAATACTTATTTTACAGAGGAATTTACCAATTAATTCATTAAAAATCCTACAGTGTGATTTCCTGGATTCTTTCCCCCCATTCTGTCTCTCATAGTTGAAGTGTACCTATGATGAAAATTACAGGCCTCTCTCATCTTTTTAAGTGGGAGAACTTGCACAATTGGTGGCTGACTAAATACTTTTTTGCCCCACTGTAGATGATAGGGCACTCAAATTTAGAAGAGCTGTTGTTGATGACATGAACAATGACAAGAACTTTCGTGAGAAATAACGCGAACGTTTGCATCATGCAGGATTTGCGGGCAGGAGCGGGACAAAATATGGCAGGCACGGGCGGGAGCGGGACTGAAAATCATAATTCTTTGTGGGAGCGGGTGGGAGCGGGACTGCACAATGCGGGAGCGGGTGGGAGCGGGACTGAAAATTCTGTCCCGCGCAGACCTCTAGTGCTCGGGCCCTTCATTACTGCTTGCGGCTATATTTACATATTAACATCAGTGATGTGTCCTGTAGTTTAGCTTCAGAGAACTGTATTAAAAGAAAAGATTCCATGAACTGAAGAATATTCTGTGTTGTATATTCGCAGAGATTGGCGTTCTGAAAGTTACAGAAATTAGACGTCTTGTAGGATTTCATGTCGGATAATTTATAGTATTGATTCAACACTTCTTTTAGAGTAACGCTCCTTCTTCAGAGCAGCAAATACACTTTGGATGTCGTGCCTTAAACACAGATGGTTCTGAGGTTTTCGAGAACGGCACTGTGTGCTGTGTCTGATTGTATGACACCGGAATCATCCGACTCGACTCAACAGGGTACGTCGTGCCACAAGGTCTCGTGTGATTGATGTCCCTTCATGCAGTACGTGTGTGATTCCTT